>NC_057803.1:415334379-415634379 GCF_018294505.1 Triticum aestivum | reverse complement strand
GATCCCAGGAGGCAAGGGAGGCGGCGCCCGAGGTCAGCGGCGAGGCGGCAGCGGCGGCTTGCCGTCGGGGAGGAGCAGAGGAGGCCCCTGAGGTGCGAATCCGGACGGGATCCGTCCGTTTCCGGCCGCGGTGGTGAAGATCCGACGACGGAGGCAGCGAGGCGGCGAGAGTCGGCGCCGGCGACGAGGCTCGGAGGCGGCGGCGGAGGAAGACTCGGGCAGCGGCGGATCTGAGTGGCGGCGGGGAGACTCGGGCGGCGGTGACCGATTGGGCTCCGCGGGTCCGATCCGGGCCCGGCGGGCCTGGCGCGATGGAGGAGGAGAGAGAGGACAACAACACTGACGTGGCACGCCGTGGTTGGTCACGGCGAGCGGCGCGGACATGTCCGGCGCGGGAAGAAACGTCCGGCGGCGCGGATCTGAGAATTTTTAGGGTTAGGGGAAGAATGAACCGCGAATTTCGGATGGGGGTGTATATATAGGCATAGAGGGAGCTAGGAGAGTCCAAATGAGGTGCGGTTTTTGGCCACGCGATCGTGATGGAACGCTCTAGATGATGGAGCAGAGTTAGGTGGGTTTTGGGCCAAAATGGAAGGGTGTTGGGCTGCAGCACACACGAGGCCTTCTCGGTCCCTCGGTTAACCGTTGGAGTATCAAACGAAGTCCAAATGATACGAAACTTGACAGGTGGTCTACCGGTAGTAAACCAAGGCCGCTTGGCAAGTCTCGGTCCAATCTGGAAATGTTTAATCCCCACACACAAAAGAAAGGTAGAAATGACCACCGGAGGAGAGCGGAATGCCGGAATGCAAAACGGACAACGGGGAAAATGCTCGGATGCATGAGACGAACACGTATGCAAAATAAATGCGCATGATGACATGATATGCAATGCATGACACGCAAGCAATGACAGGGCAACAACAGCGAATAACTGAACGACACCTGGCACATCGGTCTCGGGGCGTTACAACACTCCACCACTATGAGAGGATCTCGTCCCGAGATCTAGAATGGCACCGGAGGGAAAACAAAAGAGAAAGAGAAGCGGTAAAACTAAGGTGCTTCTTTGACAAACGAGTGAAACCAAAGAACCTTGAAAAGGTTAAGCCATTTCGAGAAAAGAATACAACAGAGATAAATGAAGTTGAAAGCACTCCGTTAGCAAAGAGGAAACAAGGAAGAAACAACTTCGGACAGCACTCCGATTAAAAGGAAAGGAATTGAATAAGAACTTGGAAGGAGGGCACGACACTCTGGTTAAATGGATAAGCACGAAAGAACACGATCCTCACAATTCGAGATGATGAGAGAAAAGAGAAACATCACAATGCCTCCAGAACAAAAGTAAGAATGGAATGGAGTGAACAAAGGGAAACAAGGTCTTGAGGGAGCACGCTGACAACAAAAGCTAGAACGGAATTGTTGGAAAAAACCAACAACGAAAAGGATAAACTTGATATGGTCTTATGGAATACATCTCAAATTATGAGGTGACAACCCGCCACTCACGTGAAAAGAATTGGATTGGTATCAACAAGGAGACGAGAAACTTATTCACCGGGAGGATAAATGAAAACTTGGATCATATATTATCACCATTAATAGCATTACTCCTTAGGGGAAAGCTTTAGGTGAAATATAACCCAAGATAACTCCAATGAAGAGATTAATGGATTTAAAATACCCCATTCTTAACAACCTGTGAATCATGAAACATGAACTCAAATTATCAAGAATGGCATAATACCACCTCCAAAGATACGGTAGACAGAAATGCACTCCGGATAACAAGATGAAGAAAGCTTTAGCTCATTTGAAAAGAATCTCGATGAACACTTTGAGAAAGAATTTAATCCTTGATGAACCACCCTGTAGAACCTCCATGAAGAACTCCGTTAAACAAAAGAATGATCAAACGGAAAGAAAGGGTAGTTGAAAACACAAGGTGGAACCTTGTAATTATTTAGAAAGATCTCCGTCAAGATATAATTGCGAGAACTTTGGACTCCGGAAAGAAAGATGAACAAAAGAAATCAAGAATTTGATTAGCCTCCGGAATAGGGAATTAATCATTTGGATGAAACAAGAATAAGAATTAAATTATGCTTATCCATCACCAATTTAAATTGATGACAATCAACGGATTTGGCACACTACTCATTCTCGTAGAAAGGATTAAGAGAGATATCGCATAAACTCGAGAAAATCTTCAACGAACCACCGGTAGGATTGAAAAGAATGAAAGAATTGATATGATAAGAAAGAAGAAAATCTTGAACGAACCATCGTAAGAAATGAAAATGAACGAAGAGAAGATAAAGAAACACCGGGAAGAATTATAAAATGAACAAAGATGCTTGAGAGGATTTAGATACATGAGAACGAAGAGCTCACGAGCCGATTAAAGATTACTTGAATGAAGCACCGGTAAAATTAGGAGAACGAGAGTTGAATCTGAAATGGATAATCTTCGATGATGGGCTCCGGATAACAGACTGAGAAGACTCTTGAATTACTCCGGATAGGTGAAAAAGAATTCTCACGATCAAAACAATTACGAGAGGATGGCAACACGCTAGAATCACGAATCTTGAAGAGAATGGAGCAAGATTAAAGAGAAACTCTTCTTCGGTCTTCAAAAGATGCGAATGACACCGAGAAACACCACCAAGAATTATTGAGGCACACCGGAAGAATCAAAAGCGAAGAGGTTGAGCCAACTATGAAAAGAATTTGAAAGATCTTGGAGAAAAGTATTTGACTGATGATAACGCATCCTTACGTCAAACTTGGAGAAGAATTTAGGATAGCTCCGGGAAAATTAGAAGAGTCAGGTAAGATCCTGGGAAAAGACTTGTGGGTTAGGGCCCACTCAAAGTAAGAACCGTTGAAAAGATTTAAAAGAGAGAAAGCACCAGTTGAATAAAATGACTTAAATGAGATAACAACCTCGAAAGATCTTGAACGAACGCAGAGTGGAAGCACGAATCTTCGAGATATCTTGAGCACTCCGGAAAAAATGAATCGGGAGGAGTGGATGATTAAGAGGTGCACTGGCGTAAGAAAAGCATTGGACAAAAAGAAAAGACAATGCTCAATACCAAAGTTTGAATTGAAACCACCGGAGAAGATAAAGAAACGAAGAATGATGAGCTAGAAGCTCCGTTAGTATCTTCATGAGAAACACCGGATACGAATATTGATAGAAGAGAATGGAGAGACTTCACAAGAATAAAAGGATACTTGATTTAAGAAATTTGAGTCCTTAAAGAAAAACAAGGGAGGGAGGGCGGGAAAACAAAGGCAACTTGGAGACGAATGAAACAAACACCGTTGAGAAAAATGATAATTGATCTTGCTGATGTTGAAATGATCGGATCCACTTGAAGAGAAAACACGCCGGTTGGAAAAAGAATTGACATGACCATCTCGATGATCAAGAAGGATTGGTATCCGCATAGAAATATGAGAGCACCACTTAGGAAAGGTGTGGAATCAACATTTGACTTCGAAGCAACTCGAATACCACAACTCAAAACAAAACAAAGGATTGGCTTGTAGAATAAGCCGGAACAAACATATGATAGAGATTTCGTCCGAAGTTTTCGTGGTGGGGCCTACACGGGCTCGATCGTACAGCACCATCATGTACAAGGCAGTGCACATGACATACGAAGCGTCCCCGAGTCAGCATAGCCAAGGACTCTTTAAGACACAACGAGACCACTGTAAAACTGACCGTGAATAGGCGGACCACTAGACGTCGAACCCCAATTTCATATCATACATCTGTCAAAAAGATATCCTACGAGCTACTTGAATTCCCACCTATGAAATTCCCGAAATTTTCCGGTTATGCAATCAGGTGTTGGGGATACAGGGGAAGCATAATATCTCACCCAAACTAGCAAATCCTACATCCAGCTGTATCCATCCTTCAACACATAACCAAGAAACCTTCGGAAATCATCTACCTCAACCTTCGAAAAGCATCCGTTATACAAGTTATGGCGATACTCCCGAACTCCCGCCCCAGTACTGGGTGGCGTCGAGGTTATCTCACCAACGAACTGCATAAAAGAGATTTTCGATATCGGCGTACTAAACTCAGGTATTCCAGAACTGCAACGATAAAATTATGACGACAACACCTCAGAACTCAACTCCTCGGGACACTTCCACTAAACCCCTGACAAGAGGCACCAAGACAATGTTCTCATCATAAAACCATCGGAACGATTCCAAGATACCCGCGTGATCCTAAAATTTTTTAGTGAAATTTGAGAAGAGAAGAGTCAAAACTCTACGTCAGGATGCCTTACCAGAGCGATGAGGAGACTGGGAAGTAAAAAGAATTCCTAAACTCTCTGATATATAATTCCTAGAAGACTCAAAACATTTTTCTAGACACAACTCGGCCGCTAAAAATGATCAAGCAATGGGGCTCCTAAGGTCGGGGAAGGCTCTGATACCAACTTGTAACTCCCTCGATGCGACTATATCTCCCACGTGTCGAAGCACGACTTAGAGGCATAATCGCATTGAAGGCATATGTCGCAAGTGAGGTAATCTTCACACAACCCATGTGATATAATAAGGGAAAGAGATACATAGTTGGCTTACAATCGCCACTTCACACAATTACATGAATAAAGCATTACATCAACCAAATACAATCAAGGTCCGACTACGGAACCAAAATAAAAGAAGAACCCCAAATGCGACAAAGGTCCCCGATCGACCCCAACTGGGCTCCACTACTGATCAACTAGAACGAAACAACACAAAGGACAAGATCTTCATCGAGCTCCTCCTGAGCTTGGTTGCGTCATCTGCACGGACTCATCGGCACCTGCAAGCTGGTTTTGGAAGTATCTGTGAGCCACGGGGACTCAGCAATCTCGCACCCTCGCGATCAAGACTATTTAAGCTTATGGGTAAGGTAAAGGTATGAGGTGGAGCTGCAGCAAGCGACTAGCATATATGGTGGCTAACATACGCAAAAGAGAGCGAGAAGAGAAGGCAAAGCACGGTCGATAAGAGTATGATAAAGAAGTGATCCTATAACGACCTACGTCAAGCATAACTCCAACAACCGTGTTCACTTCCCGGACTCCGTCGGAAAGAGACCATCACGGTTACACACGCTGTTGATTCATTTTAATTAAGGTCAATTTCAGTTTTCTACAACCGGACGTTAACAAATTCCCATCTGCCCATAACCGCGGGCACGGCTTTCGAAAGTTCAAATCCCTACAGGGGTGTCCCAACTTAGCCCATCACAAGCTCTCACGGTCAACGAAGGAATAGACCTCCACCCGAGATGTTCCGATCAGACTCGGTATCCTGGTACAACAAGACATTTCGAAAGGGTAAAACTAAACCAGCAACACCGCCCGAATGTGCCGACAAATCCCGATAGGAGCTGCACATATCTCTTTCTCAGGGCACACTCAGATGAGCGCTCCATACAACTAAAACCAAACCTCGAGTTTCCCTGAGGGGGCGCTACACAGGACTCTAGTTTGGACCAACACTCAGAGGAGCACTGGCCCGGGGGGGTAAAATAATGATGACCCTCAGGAGCGCGACTCCCAAGAGAAAAGAAAAGGCTGGGTGGCGAATGGTAAAACCAATGTTGGGCATTGCTGGAAGAGCTTTACTTAAGTCGAACTGTCAAGGGGTTCCCATTATAGCCCAATTGCGTAAGGGACGCAAAATCCGGGAACATAACACCGATATGACGGAAACTAGGGCGGCAAGAGTGGAACAAAACACCAGGCATAAGGCCGAGCCTTCCACCCTTTACCAAGTATATAGATGCATTAAGATAACATGGCAATATAATGATATCCCCAACAAGTAAATAAAAGATGTTCCAACAAGGAACGGCCTCCAATCTTCACCTGCAACTAGCAACGCTATAAGAGGGGTTGAGCAAAGCGGTAACATAGCCAATCAACAGTTTGCTAGGACATGGTGGATTAGAGGTTTGACATGGCAATTGGGAGGCTAACAAGCAAAAGGTAGGCATCATAGCATTGGCATAGCAAAAGAGCGAGCATCTAGCAAAGCAAAGATAGTAGTGATTTCGAGGGTATGATCATCTTGCCTGAGATCCCGCAAGGAAGAAGAACGAGTCCATGAAGAAGACAAACGGAACATAGACGAACGAATCCTCACAACACGATGTTATCGGAACCAACCCGAAGGAGCAAACACCGGAAAGGAGCAAACAATCATGGTAAACAACCATCACATAATCATGGCCTGATGCACAATCAAGTATGATGCATGTCCGGTTTAAGTATGCATGGCATGGCAAAATGCACAAGCAATCCTACAAATTAAGTGGAGCTCAATATGCAACGAGTTGCATATTGACGAAACACCACGATAAGTTATTTAGTTTGATCCCGTTTATGTACCCAACAATATTAAATGTTGTTAGCATGGCAAGAGGGTGAAGCAAAGTAAAACTACCTAACTAGTCAAGGTTAAATGAGGCCGGAAGCAACGAACAACAAGTCCGGAAAAATCCCCATGTGCAATTTAAGGATTTGGTACTGTTCTGCCCTAAACCATGTTTTAGAGTTGATAAACATGCAAAGTGAGGCCACCATGTTAAACTAGGCAATTTTCTACCCCATTTACATATAAAGATTATTAAAATCGGAGTTACGGTTAATTAGTTATGAAATAAATCATTTTAACATGGCATAGGAGCAAATTAATGCAAACAACATTTTTAACATTTCAAACATGGACGAAAGTTGGATATTATTAATCTACACAAAATTCTGAGCAAGTTTCATATATAAAACATTTTAAACCGATGCACGGTTAGTGAGTTATTAGATGCATGAACTAGGAGGACTATTCTGCAAAACTGGCAAACCCTGGACAAATGGGCAAAATCGCTCCGCAGAAAAAAAAACATGAATCGGGCCGAATCTGGGCAAGCCCAACAGCAGAAGGAAAAAAATGGGGCGCTGGGTGCTCTCTCACCACGGGCTTCGGCCCGGCTGGAGGGGAAGCAGGCCGAGGTGGGGGCGGCGCGCTGGGCCGGATGGAGCTGGCCTGGGAGGCCAAGGCGGCGCTGGGCCTTGGCGCCTGCGACTGGAGAAGAGGCCTGGCGCTGGCTGCGGGAAGCTGGGCCGGCGATGCTGGGCCTTGGAGCTTCAGCCCATGCGGGGAGGAGGCGGAGGCGCTCGTCTCCCTCGATCCCGATGGGATCCCAGGAGGCAAGGGCGGCGGCGCCCGAGGTCAACGGCGAGGCGGCAGCGGCGGCTTGCCGTCGGGGAGGAGCAGAGGAGGCCCCTGAGGTGCGGATCCGGACGGGATCCATCCGTTTCCAGCCGCGGTGGTGAAGATCCAGCGACAGAGGCAGCAAGGCGGCGAGAGTCGGCGCCGGCGACGAGGCTCGGAGGCGGCGGCGGAGGAAGACTCGGGCGGCGGCGGATCTGAGTGGCGGCGGGGAGACTCGGGCGGCGGCGACCGATTGGGCTCCGCGGGTCCGATCCGGGCCCGGCGGGCCTGGCGCGGTGGAGGAGGAGAGAGAGGACGGCGGTGCTGACGTGGCACGCCGTGGTTGGTCGCGGTGGGCGGTGCGGACATGTCCGGCGCGGGAAGAAACGTCCGGCGGCGCAGATCTGAGAATTTTTAGGGTTAGGGGAAGAATGAACCGCGAATTTCGGAGGGTGGTGTACATATAGGCATAGAGGGAGCTAGGAGAGTCCAAATGAGGTGCGGTTTTCGGTCACGCGATCGTGATCGAACGCTCTAGATGATGGAGCAGAGTTAGGTGGGTTTTGGGACAAAATGGAAGGGTGTTGGGCTGCAACACACACGAGGCCTTCTCGGTCCCTCGGTTAACCGTTGGAGTATCAAACGAAGTCCAAATGATACGAAACTTGACAGGCGGTCTACCGGTAGTAAACCAAGGCCGCTTGGAAAGTCTCGGTCCAATCTGGATATGTTTAATCCTCACACACAAAAGAAAGGTAGAAATGACCACTGGAGGAGAGCGGAACGCCAGAATGCAAAACGGACAACGGGGAAAATGCTCGGATGCATGAGACGAACACGTATGCAAAAGAAATGCGCATGATGACATGATATGCAATGCATGACACGTAAGCAATGACAAGGCAACAACAGCGAATAACTGAACGACACCTGGCACATCGGTCTCGGGGCGTTACACTATGTGCAACACTGCTCACTCCAATCCAAGACCAAGTGACCAGAACCAACAAGTGCCTATGGAGGCGATGGAAGCGAGCGGTAGTCGGTTGTGCCAGATCATCCAAGACCCTGGCATGCGGCCCCGCACCACGCAACGTTTCCCGACGGTGCTAGCAACAACCGGCGTTGTAACCCTCGCCGATGCCGGCTTCGCCTCTCGCATGGACGCCATGATGGTCCGCTCCATCCGTAAGTTCACCGTCGTCAAGAAGCGCGTGAACGACCTTGCCGTACGGCTCCAGCCCACACGCCTAGGATCCTCATTGCCCGCCACCCTCATCGGCCTCCATGGTGACGAACTCTTTCATGCCCTGGTGGCCCTGCAGGTGCTAGAGGTTGTGACAAAGAATGTGCACCTCGAGGCCGTGCTCGCCGCGCAGCACCTTGCCATGCAAGAAACCGTTGACCTACACATCCACGTCTATGAGGAAATCATCTACATAGGCCGCTAAAAGGCCAGCAAGGACGGAAAGACATTGGCCTTCTTCCAGCAGCTAGAATCTTTCGGCGCCATTGTTCATAAGTACATCGACCTGACCACGAAAGCCGCTACTACTTAGCCGCCGTTCGGTGGGCCGGCGCCCTGAGTTCAGGAGGTGGACATCGTCGATGGATGCATCTTTCTTCTTGCCTCTTGTAACCAGCACCGTATCGCCTCGTGGCCTTAATGTTTTATTAGTATATGGCATTTTTATTCCAGTCGTAACATTTTCACTGTGAGGTGGGGCTGCAGTTGAGAAAAGCGACCATCGACAAATCCACCCCGCCCACCGCGCGTTGGCTGAGTTAGAATTAGAAGAAAGAAACGAGGGAGATGAGTTAGCTGTAGCACGGATGATGTTGTCAGATGGGACTTGTGTTGATAGAATAGGAGTACTGAGTACTCATAGCTCTTCTTTTTTAGGGAAAAAGTAGTCGTACGTCTAGTACCACTAGTTGGGTGTGTGCGACCTATACCTGTCATCACTTTAGGTCTCCTTTTCAAACCGCAGCTATACTTCATAGTACATTTTTTTCACGCATGTATCCTCCTATATGTACTCCTAGGCTATTTCCACATGCTCCCTTTCGCCGACATGTGGGACATAGAGCATATGGGTCGTAGTGCACGCATGACTCGGATGATATGCAACCATGTCGATGTACTTTACATTTCAGACCTTGCGAATTACATGCAACCCCCCCCCCCCACAGAAGAATAAATAAATAAATGAATTACTACATGCAAACCGGATTATTTTCATAGAAACTGGAGCGCGTTCATTATATTTTGGACATAACACACTTATAAAAAATGAGCGGACCTAAACCAGTCTTAGGGCCCCTTTGATTCGCAGGATACTGAAAACACAGGAATGGGGAAAGTATGATGGCGATGAACCGAGATGAGGAGGAAGAGGAGTAGTACTGTACATGCTACAGACTGGACCGTAGAACATTGTTTTTTATGGCCATATCACCACATTTTTTTCTACGGCCTATCGCCTGCTGGTTCACTGGGCTGCCATGGTTTGCACTCCTCCAACGTGAGTAGTAGTACTAGTATATACACAATATATACCGCATGATTCTTTGCTCCTTCTTACGTACTTCACCGACATGTGGGAGAGGCAGCATCCGGGTCGATGTGTCATGCACCAGATTATAGTGGGGAATGGAAGGGGGGCATCACCCCGGTTGTAGTGCCAGTAATTCATGACTATAGTGAGTAATCATATCACAAGACCCCGTCTTTCCAGCAGTAACGCGCCGTTAAATCACAAAGACCTACCTTTCCAGCAGTAAGTAGAATCCGCTACTCCCTCACCCTCCTTACCTCTCTGTCAAACCGCCTACATGAAAACTGTCATGCGTATTGCCCGGGAAAAGCCCCGCCCTCAACTTTTAACTACTCATAGTATAATTTTGTTTCGATGAATTGTGCCATGGAGTAGAAAACCAAAAGAAAAATGTGGTACATGTAAACAAATACAGTTCAAGCTCTATCTAGCGATTCAGAATGTAAACCATGCATGTGTTTATATGTAAAGGTTACTTCAAAGTACTGAGTCCATTAATGTAATGTGGTCAAACTGTACCATCGATATCTCAAAGCCAAAATAGTTCGAGCTTGTTTGTTCTATATAAATACTAGTACTGTATGTTCATTCACCCGCGGGGTTGTTCAATGAATGGAGGGCTGGGGAGAACAAGTGAACAATACTACTACTAGTAAGTAGGAGTCATACCATTAGTCATGTTAAATAAAGAGTTTCTTTTCTTTAATGCCACATACACAAATTGAAATGCTTATTGTGGAGAGAAAAAGATAATCACTCCACTATATATATAGGTAGGGGCATGAGCGCTTGCTTTACTAGGGTTGCTCTCTTCATTCTCTCATCCTCTCCAGATCTAAACAAGATAGCAGTAGCAACATTTTCTCTCTGCTCAACGTTGGTCATAGATCCGGCCGGATCCCTCCAGCCGGTGTTTGTAGAGGACTAGGTGCATCATCCATGTAGTCATCGGCGACGAGAGAGGAAACCCACAGCTGCCGACGAGTCCCAGTCCTCTGCCCGTGTTGTTCTCTCCGACACAGCACCGGCTCGAGAGTTCCTCCGACGCTTCTTCCTCCCTGCCGTATTGTGCGCAGATCTGACCTGCCGCCACCGACATCCCGACGACCCTCAGGTATAAGTTCTTCGAAAGAGGCCTTGCTCTACTGCCCCAGCTCCCCACGTGTCTGCATGTGCATATATTTCTACTTGCAATAGCTCTTCCAAAGCCACCTAAATTTTTAGTATTATTGGAGGTAAAGCTACTTCATGCAGTCGAATCTAGGACTTGGTTCAAACAACGAAGAAAGGGGGGAAAGTCGTAGCATGAATCTTGGACTTGATTCAAAGAGGAAATAGCAGGGGGAAAGTAGTAGAGACTGGATACCCAACAAGTCTCTTGGTTGAAAAGGGAAATAAAGGGAAAAGGCAGTACAAACTGGATAAGGAAGTACAAACTGGATAAGGAACAGATGTATTATTGGTTGAAAGAAGGATAGACAGTGGCGGCTAGTGGACAAGTCAACAGAGTATGTCCAGGATTAGATTTGCTTCCCTCACATAGTAAAAGGTCTCTAGGATTAGATTTGCTGCCCTCACAAAGTATGAAAAAACTCGGCATGACCACTTTATGCCTCCTTGTAGGTACATTGTGTTGATGCGTCCACTATCGCATGTCCTTCTACCAACTTTTTGTTGTTGTTAATGTAAGGGCGCATTGAAAATGAAGTGATCACACTATTACCTTAAGGACATGTCTAACCAGTATTATTGTTAATCTAATGCCTCCAGTGATATGATGCAATTAAACTGTCTTGCAAATGGTACTCCTGCTATTTTCCCCGGTATGATAAGTAAGTTTCTTCTTTACACTTTTGAGTGTCCTGGTGTCCCCATGGTCCCATGCCCTTAAACCAACTCTTTAGCTGCTATTTATCTACTATATCTGGTAAACAAGCAATGCCACCATGAAAGTGCTAGTTATCGACTAGAGGGGGTGAATAGGCGATGTTTACGGAAGTCTTCAAAACATGAGGTATTTGAAGACAAAGAGTAGAAATGAACCTAGTGATATGCAGCGGAAGGTAGACTACACTAGACAGGCCATAGTCAATTAAGAAATGAAGTGAAAGCACGAAGACTATCAGCAGCTAGGTAGTATGGATCAGGATGGAAGATAGTATGAAGCCAAACAGTTAATAGTCTTCACTCAGTGAAGTCAATCAAAACAGACAGGCATGCAATGACTTCACGAAGACAAACTGTAAAGTAAAGGGAAGTGAAGGATAGAAGTAGTTGCTTGGTGAAGACAAGGATTTGGTAGACCAGTTCCAGTTGCTGTGACAACTATACATCTGCTTAGGGAGGCTGAGATTTAACTCAGAAGACCGTGTCTTCACCTTATTCCCCTTGAGCTAAGGATACCAAGTCCTCGCCCAATCACTTTGGTAAGTCTTCAAGGTAGACTTCCAAACCTTCACAGACTTCGTTCACTGGCAATCCACAATGGCTCTTGGATGCTCAGTACGCGATGCCTAACCGGCTGGAGGATTCACAGTCCTCAAGTGTAACAAGTCTTCAGGTCACGCAGACAGAAAGACCTTAGTGATGCCTAACACTCTTTGGCTCTGGGTGTTTTGGGCTTTGTCCTCGCAAGGATCTCTATCTCAAATGCTTCAGAGGTGGATTGCTCTCAAATGACAAAAGTCATGCACTAACTCTGAGCAGCCAAAAATTTATGGTGTAGGGGGTGGGCTATTTATAGCCAGGAGGCAACCCGACCTGATTTGTCCGAAATGACCCAGGGTCACTAAGGAACCAACATGTGTCCAACGGTCGGATTTCAAACACATGCGAGATCTTGACTTGGGCTACAAGTAAAGATGACTCATTTGGCTCTGGATAAGATTTTCTCTCATTGTCTTCGCTCGAAGACATAGGATTTGGTTGAGCATCACTTCAGTCACTCTGACTTTGTTCACTTGGACCCCACTTAACAGCATGGTGGTTCCTATGACTCAACAAAGAAGAAAAGGAAATTACAAAACAATTGTGTCTTCGCACTCCATAGTCTTCATATGAATGTCTTCTCATGTTATAATCTTCATCGTGAATGTCTTCATGTACCACCATTGTCTCACACATTTTTAGGGGTCATCTCTGGTAGGTAAACCAAATCAAGAAGGGACTACTACTTGTGTTATCCTGCAATTCTCACAAACACATTAGTCCCTCAACAAAGTTTGTCGTCAATACTCCAAAACAAACTAGGGGTGGCACTAGATGCACTTACAATCTCCCCTTTTTTGGTGATTGATGACAAACTGGTTGAAGTTTTCAACGGGGATAAAAGTATGTGAGAGTTAAGGATAAAAGATTGTCTTCATAACTTGCAAAAGGATCCCCCTGAAGATGTGCATATAAGTAGTTTGCATTTGAATGCAAATGCACAAGGCAGGTTTTACTTTGTGGAGATCCTCTTCAACTCACGAATACAATTCATCATGCATGTATAAGTATAATGAAGATAAATGACATGCACAATGAAAAATAGGCGTATGCAGAATGACTTCATGCGACACTTATCACCGCTTCACAAAGTAGCAGCACAACATAGCAGACGACCATCAGGTTTAAGTGTCACAGCTCAAAAGCCAAATTGTTTCAAAACGAGAGTTGTAAGAACTTAGAAAAATAATGCAGCCACCCAGATGGACCCGCTTCAAGACTATCAACCTCATATGCTTCTGCCCCTTTTGTTAGTAATGACCAAAAAGGTTTGAAGACATGGAGGATCTACTCGTTCCCAGATGGAGTAGAAGATGGAGCAAGGTCGTCGGTGGAGTTTGGTGGTGCAGACGGGCCTGGCGCAGTATCTTGATGTAGTGCAGCCAGGGTTGGTGAAGTGGCGTCGTCTTCTTCATCGACGACTCTCGCAACAACAGTTGTAGCCGAAGATGAATGCCTACAATCTTCAATGGACGGAGTGCGACGCTAGATGGCATTTTGAGGAGGCCTGGAGTCAAACTTGAATTGCTTTGTGAAGCCATCTGCACACAGATCATCTTCAGAACATAGCAGTGTGAGGCTCTTCTAGCACCGCCTACAGCCTTCATGTGCAACGAATGAGTTCTTGGTGGCCAAGTTGCGGATGTGATTGACATCCACCAAGAGACTCTGCATCTGACGCCTCAGCCAGTCATGATGCCTACCCTGCTTTTGATGCAAAGCCACGAGAAGCTCTCGGTCATTGTGTACACGAGGACGCTTCTGAGGCCTTTGAGCAATTGTGCTTGCAATGGCTTCAGTGTTGGCTCGATGCGGAAAGCGCATGTTGCCAGCCAGAGGGTATGCAGGAGTTGCAGCATTGGGCACAAGAATTCCTTCGATTGGCTGCGAGAAGCTTTGAAATTCAGCATTCTAAAGGTGGAGTGGCTTCTTTGCAGGCTCGGGGTTGATGGCTTCAATGGACAGATCAACTTCAGGCAGAAAAATAATATGGTTGCGCGCTAAGGGCTGATAGTCAATGGTGGAATGAAGCTTAATCAAGCGCATTACCCATGGTGCATAGAACTTTAGGCCAAACAGATCAATCCTAGAAGCAGCAAGTTGTCTGATGAAGAAATCCTGGGTGTTGAACATGATGCCATTGATGATATAAAATACCAAAGTCTTCATGGCGCCTTCAAGTTTAGCTTCAGAAGAATGTCCCTTGATGGGCGATAGAGTACGCCTCATAATATGATACACTGTGCGTGGCAAGTACTCAAGGTCCTTCACAAATAACTCCTTCGGGTATTCAACATCTTGTGGCAATGGCTTCATCATGGTAAGCATTTGGCTCATATTTGGCTCAGGCTTTTGAAAAATACTCTCATCTCATTCCTATGAAGTTGACAACCAGGTTCATATAACTCACCTGGAGTGGGTAGGGAAGTCAGCTCGATGTTGTATTGAGCTTTGGCTTCATGATGAACATCACCTGTCATCCACTCAAGGACCCAAGTCTTCGGATCCCTGTTGTAGCCTCGAATGTGTAAAGTGGCATAGAACTGCAGCAGAAGCTCTTCATTCCTGTGTTCTTTGTCAGTCACAAAGGGTAGAGACCAACATCCCTAAAGAAGTCAATAGCCTCTTTAAGACATGGCATCCCAGCCATAGCATCACAATCCATACCCTTGTGTGGAAAGATCTGGTCTTGGTTGTATAGGATGCATGAGTAATAGCTTCGCTGCTGATGGCACCAAAATCTGTCAGAGGATATCTTGGGCTTCGTGTATAGGTTCTTAGCGCTATCAAAGAAAGTATTGTGCTCTCTGAAGCTGAGCATGTTGAATGAGCCCTAAGTGGTGACAGCACTTGGAAGCCTTAGCAGACGTGGCTTTGGCTTCTAAACTTGAGGCCTATGCTCCACATGATAATCATACTATGGCCCAGGGGCAGTGGGTGGAACCATAATAGGCCATCTGATTGTGACAAGCTCGCCTTCATGATTGAATGCACACTCCATGGTATGTGGCCTTGGAGGAGGAACGGCGTCATCAGAGATGATAGGCGTCACGGTGGCTTCATCATTAACATTAGCTTCAGGCTCCACATTATCTTCAGCCACGACAGAGTCATTGGCTCCAGTGGCGTTGTTGGTGGCAGCCTCATTGTTTTCAACCTCCATATTTTCAATGACTGGAGGGTCAGGCACGAACACATTCTCCTCGAGAATGACTGGATCACTTGCTGGGGGTGTGGCTTCTCTTTCTTCTTCTTCGGCAGATGCAGCTAGAATGTCTTCAGCAGTCCTGGCTTTGGACTCAAAGGAAGTCACAGAAGGAGTGGCTTCAGGAAACACTTGACGTGTTACTGAGCTAGTGTGTTGCGCTTTTTCTTCTGGGATGCTCTACATGGAGACTTGTGGGCTGAGGCCCTTGCAAAGCCTGCGAAAAGATGGCGACGCCTTTGGAGAAGGGGTGGTCTGTTCCATGTAGTCTTCATTATCAAGTGCTGAAGAGGTAACTTGAGTAGGGGGAGTTCGTGGTGTCTCATCTTGAACTGGAGTGTCTTGTTGTTGGCGCTCGGCCCATAAGTCATCTTGAGCAATTGGCGTCAATGGACGACCAATGCTAATAAGTCCACTACTCGTTGGAGTAGGCGATGATACCGACTGGGGCTTGAGCTGAGGAAGGACTTCATCATCATGCACATTGTCTTCATGACCAATGTGTTCAGCTGCGGTGGGGTCAACAACTAGAACTTATTCACTCCCTGGAGCCTCTGTGGAAGCCGGCTCATGGATCACAAGGTGTCATTCTTGGTTGGTTGAAGCAGGAAGAGCAACTAAGATAGGTTCAACTATGAGGGGCTCTGGTGCAACAACATGCTCTTTCTTTGAAGACTTTGAAGCCTTTGTCTTCAATCTCTTCTTGGAGGGAGCATCATCAGAGGTGTTCTTGAGCTTCCTCTTCCTGGCTTCGACCTCAGCTTGTCGTGTTTTCTTCATTTCTGAAGTTGCTGAGGGGACCTTTGGCTTCGAGCTTGTCATGCTGGCAGGGAAGGCAAGGCCTGGTCGATCCTGCCGTTGAGCTTCAGGTTGGGCTTCAGCAGCCTTCTTCTTTTGCTTGGCAGGCATCATGGGGTCGATGCCAGGACGCCTAAGAGCCTTTCGTTTCTCAGCTTCATTATGCGCTTGAACACATTTCTGCGCATAATACTTCTTGCACTCGCATGAGCCTTTGGCTTCTTCACGCTTCTTGTGGAATTCAGCCTTGAGATCATGCAACATGTTCTTGAAGATTTGCACATCAGCCACACTGAGCTTGGCCATGTGTTTCTTGAAATGCGCCTTCTCATGATCAATCTTGTTCTTGAGCTTGATGGTTTTCTGAGCTAAGGCCAATTCATTTGCAGTAGCTCCATGAAAAGTGACACTGATGTCCATTGGCAACTGCAAGTCATCAATACTGATGCTTTGGTCATCGAACCATTCATCGATGAAGTTGTTCAGAATGTCAACATCAAAGAGGAGCAGATCATTGAAGATCTCCGCCTCTTGCTTGCTCTTGATCAGCATCTCTAGAGCTTCATCACCAAGATCTTCATCGATGGTGTCTTCCTCGTTGCGCAGAATGACAGCAGGAGTCATGTCATGCCCAGAAATCTTCTTGGGCTTCTTGATCTTCTTGGAGACACGAGACAAGTCTTCGGACTGCACACCTGGGTTTAGGAGGTGCAGCCTTCAAGGGCTTCACAGGCAAAGCGGTTGGTGCAACAAAGGGCTTTGAAGCTTTTGTCTTCTTATTCTTCTGCCTCGGTGGTGTTGGCGCATCTTTAGAGTCTGCATCATTAGCAGATTGATCAACCGTGGCCCTCTAAGAAGCAATGTGAGAGAGGAGCCTATCGAAGCTAGTGAATGGGCCGATGACATTGGCATTGGCTTCGCGAGTGCCATCCTGTCTTGGAGCAGAAGGACTGGGATTGAAGTTGAGTCCAAGCTCCTTTCTGTTCTTGGCAGCTGACTCGTTAGCAAACTGATAGTTACGCTTGAAGAGATTGTCTTCATGACACCATAGCAAAGACGATGGGTCGGCATTTTCAGGCTGCGGTCCTCTGACCATGCAAGGATAGAAACCTTGAGCAATAGCTTCAGGCTTCGACTTAGGTTGCAGATTTCTGTAGATAATATCACCCCACGGGTGCTTAATAGCGTTCTTCTCAGCATATTCAGCAGTGACAAAGTTGTACTTGAACCACTGTTCTGCCCAATATCTTCGAATCCATTGAATCCAGGTCTTGTGTTGATTGTAGTTCTCCTCAGGATCTGTCTTGTATAGTTCATACAGATCTGGAGGCAGATCTAGAGCAGTATTTCCACGGTGCTGTCTGCTTTAGAACAGTGAAAGGCTTCCGTCTACTGGTCAGACATGAACTGGCTTCAGGGGAGTGAATGTGATGGTGTAAGAACTCTGCAAATGAATGCAAACTATGAGAACCAAGGGATTCTCCCACGTACATGTACCTGTGACAGCATTAGAGATGCAAGGGAAGGGAAGAGGCCATATGCATCCTCAAAAGATTTTGAAGATAAATCAGTTTGAAGATATTGACCTCATAGAGCAAAGACATTCACTTATTTGAAGAGAGTAGGTTCCAGATTTGTACGAATCCAGGAATAAGTACAAGTGAGGAATCTAACTAGTTATGAAGCATTAGTGAATATACTTTGCAAGATATGAGATTCGAAAAGAGACAGATCCATATTTGGAAGAGTATAAACCACTTTGGGTTGAAGTGGATGGATTTTACAGATCAAAAAGACTGTAAAAGGTGAGATTTATTTACCCAAAACGAACTGCTAGGCGAGGCGGAAGGGAGGCTGAGCAGTTCCAATCTCCCGTGCCTTAACTCGACGGTGGAAGACACCTACTGCGGCATCGGAGAAGACGAGGTCCGCGGCCAGCGTGAGGACGATGTCGGAGAGGTTGCGACAGTTAAGCACTTCATCTCCGGCGTCGATGCTAGCTAGCGGTGGCAATAGGGTTTGAGCGAGGTGGCGAGGTGGAAGAAGAGATAATGACCGCGCGAGATGGGTATTTATAAGAACTACAAAAAAAGACACATCCGTGACATTTTGGGCCGAACGATTGTTTTTGTCATACTTATGACACTTCTATGACGATAATTGTGACAAAACCCGGTATCATCATAGATGTGGTGGGGTCCTACTTCTATTACAAGAAAACATGATAGAAAATGGGCTTTTCGTCCTGGGCGGGCCGGAGACGCAGCTGCATGATATCCTTTGGGCCATCCATAACGGAAAAAACCATGGTAGAAGCTAGGTCGAGGAAAATATTGGGGAGTTCCCGGTAACCGTGGGTGGTCGGGGGCCGAGCGATGCGCGTTTCTCTTCTATGTACGCGCGTGTGTGTGAGGCATTGCACTTTTACTGAACTCGAGCGAGGCGTTGGGCTCTAACTGAACCCGAGCGATTGCACTACAGGCTAGGCGTTACTGAACCCGAGCGATCGATCAATCCCTTGTTGTTAACTGAAGCCGAGTGATTCCTTCGCTACTGCTACTAACTGAAGCCGATCGAACACTGCTGCCTCCTTCCCTTGATGAACAATGAGCGTTGTTGGGGGGATTGGATGAACAGTTCCCGGTGGGGGGTTGGATGAACAGGACCCTGTGGTAGTAGAGGTTGTTGCTGCTGGATGAACAGTACCCTGATCGATCGAGCCGGTGGATGAACAAGACCCCGTGGAGGGCTGGATGAACATGACCTCATGGAGGGCTGGTTGAACAGTAGACGGTAGAGGGCTGGATGAATAGTAGCCCGTGGAGGGGTGGTTGAACAGGACCTCGTGGAGAGGGCTGGTTGAACAGTAGCCGGTGGAGGAGCGTGCGGTGGAGGCTGGATGAATAGGAGCCCGTGGATGAACAGTCACAGGTGGAGGCTGGAGGAGGTCGACGGTGGATGAACAATAGCCCGTGGAGGCTGGAGGAGGTCGATAGTGGAGATGAATAGTAGCCCGTGGAGTCTCGTTTTGCGGTATGCCACACCCCTCCCGATGAACAGGACCCCCATTTCAACCGTAGCACTCCAACACAAGTATGTTTCCTCCGTTTTGCGGTACACCACACCCCTCCCAATCAAGAGGACCCCGTTTCCACCGTAGGAGGTCTGTTTCCTCCATTTTGCGTTACGCCAGACCCCTCCCAATGAACAGGATCCCATTTAGAAAGTGGCTGGTCGAACACAAGGCCGTTTCCTCCATTCTGTGGTACGACGGGCCTCGTTTCTGTTCCATCCAAGCCGGTTGGCTCCTGATGAACACGACGACGCATTCCGTTTCGACCCAGTCGGTTGCCTCCCCATGAACACGACGACGGTGCAACTTCTCCGTTCCAACCCAGCCATGTACACGAGCCCTGGCCGTATGTATGTGCGACTAGGCGTTCGAGACCCCACCCCTATGGACGTACGTGGCTGTATTTTCTTTCTTTCACCCTGGCCACTGTATGTACGTGTACATGCTACGTGCGCGCCTCTACTACGACACGTGTGCGCCTCTACTACGACACGTGCACGCCTCTACATCGACCAGTATGTACGTACACATTCGCGACCAAAATGACAACGCTACGTACGCTTTGACCAGGTGGGTCCCGACTGTCAGACACTTCCTTGAGTGCAAAGATGTAGCTGGTGGGTCCCAGCAGTTAGGGGGGACGTTTTTACGTGAAATACGGTGGCCCATCCGGTGGGTCCCTGCTGTCAGGTGGAGGAATAATTATTTTCGGCGTAATAAGGAGGCACTTCCTTTCCGCGGCCCATCGACCCAGCTGTCAGCCTCTCCACGTATAGTACTCTTCCGATGGGAGTCGTTCGTTGACCACATTGACCACACCGCACCGAGAGCACCAAGGCGGTGGACGACCGCGAGGCCTAGGAAGGGGACGACACGGAGCCGGGGAAGACGCGGCAGTGGATGCCCACGCGGAGAGGAGTACGAGGGTTCACTGGTTCGGCTCCGGTGTGAGGCTGCCGTCACCGTGGGGTCTGGCCAGCGATGGGAGTAGTAGGGGCGGTGAGGCCTCCATGACAGCACAGCCGACCACGGGAGGCAGGAGCAGGCGGCACGACCGGTGCTGCTTTGGGTGGCTGGAGCAAGAAGACCAGAGGTTGAAGAAGCACGATGGCCGTTGGATGGACATCATACGGTCACTGGAGCTAGAATCGTTCATATTGACTAAGTTAAAAAAGCCCTCCATCCCCATCAACTTAGTAGGCCCACATGTCAGCCTCCCACTATGATGGGTCCCAGCTAGCAGGGGGAGTATTCATTTTTTCTGCGTAATAAGGAGGCACTTCCTTCCGTGCGAAGATATAGCTGGTGGGTTCGACTGGTCAGCGGGGGGAACATTTTTTCGTGAAATACAGAGGCCCTTTTGGTGGATCCTAGATGTCAGGTGGAGGAATCATTATTTTGTGCGTAATAAGGAGGCATTTCCTTGTTGCGGCTATGGACCCAGCTGTCCGCCTCTCCACATAAAGTCCATGTCCGATGGATGTCGTTCGTTGACCACGTTGACCTCGGCGCGCTGAGAGCACCCGGGCGGTGGACGACGGCGAGGCCTAGGAAGGGAACGACATGGAGCCGGGGAAGACACGGCAGTGGCTGCCCACGCGGTGGGGAGTATGAGGGTTGACTGGTTCGGCTGTCGTCGCTGGAAAATAACAGGAGGTGTGGGTGAGTAGAGGGATAGCCAAGCCAGGGATGTGAGTATGGTGGGGCCGTGAGGCCTGCCCGGCAGCAAAGCCAGCCATGGGAGGCAGAAGCAAGCGGTTCCGCCGGCGCTGGTTTGGGCGGCTGGAGCAGGAAGATCAGAGACTGAAGAAGCAAAATTGTCGTTAGATTGACATCGAACGGTCTGACGCTGGTAGAGTCGATTGTTTACTAAGTTTCTTTTTTTGAGAAACCTTATGTACGCATGAACTTAGTAGGGCCACAAGTCAGCCTCCAAATCTGTGGCAGACAACATAGAGCCCATTTGCTATTTCTTTAATAATTTGCAGCCCATTTGCTAATTCTTAAGTAATTTATTACAACCCATTTTCTGCCCAGGACCACGGTCAAAAAATTCAACCTTATTTTGCATATTTCGGTGGAGTCCGAACTGTTGAAATCCTGAAATGATAAACATTTCTTTAAGAACTTATTGATTTGCCAAAAAATTTGTTTTGTTTTTGTAAGCAAACAAGATGTGGGACAATTGAGTTGGTTTAAGGGAAAACCAGTGGTAAAAAAGTCAGCGCTGGGAGGGAAAACAACAACAAAAATAAGGATGTAAATATGAAAACGGAACTCTATTTATTTTCAATATAATGATATGTGTATATGAACTAGTAAAACTATATGTAGAGATTAGAAAATGGAAGTAGGACATGGCGTTTCAAGAGGAAAATAGAATTGGGTTGTGTGTTTGATTCAGTACAAAAACTGCCTGCGGATGTTGTAAGACAAAATATAACTAATGCTGGGGGCCAGAGGCCAGTAGATACTTGTTGGATCTTTGTGCCTCGTTGTCTTCATGGGCTAGGCCTGTTAAAAACAAAACTAAGCTTGGGCAGTCTACAGCCTAGTTGAAACTTGCTCGACCTGAAAAAACAATATACCTGCTCAATAAATGAGAGAATTCTGCAAGTACACACTGATAACTGGGATGCAGCAGGTATATTGTTTTTTCATCGTGATAATAAGTGCATGCACTTGTTTCGAAAAATTTGGAGAACTGGGAATTCAAACGACAGGTGCTTATGCTACCCATCAAATAAAAATCAGGTGCCTAAAAATTCTTTTTGAAACAAATGATTCAGTTGTATATCCACGTCGACCCTCAGCATGATGGTTGGAAGCAAATGCCAAGTTCATACCGAAAGATCGTTAACAGCAATACCAACTTGCGGACGACAAGGTAGTACAAGTACCAATACCAAACTAGCTTATAATCTTTTTAGTCCTGGCCCTAGTGTTCGTCTGGTTGAAAATCTTGCAGAGGACCAGCTCCCGCTCCTTCTCTTGCTCTAGGTCCCCAAGGTGGTACTGGTGCATCACCCAGTTGGTCCTCTGCTGGTCAAAGTTCTTTTTTTTTGTGGGAATGGTCGAAGTTCTTGTTGGTGTGCAGCACCAGAACCTTTTTGCTTCCCATCTGCTGGCCATTGACCATCACCGGCAAAGTATTGCCGGTCTTGTGCCACATCGCGCGCATGCCGCACTCCGACTGTATCTTGCGACACGTCCACGTGCCCCTTTTGAACACCTTGGAATTGCGCTGGAAGAAATGCTTGCTTAGGCCACTCAGTGTGATACCTACAGTATTGTCGAATACAGGTTTTAGTGTATGTAGTTGGCATTTTCATTACATGTTTGGCATGTTGCAGTCACTTGTTTCACTTTTTGTTAATTGTCAAATTGTAATTGCTTCACTAGGTCTGTGTTTAAAAAGAAAAATAGAGCTATAAACAAAGGAATATGTTTGTGCAGGTAGACGGCCGATCGGTGTCTTACCTGGAAGTTTCTCAGGCTGGGTGTATCATATGTTGTGCTCGCTGTCGATGGTTGGTATGAACAAATCGATGAGAGGGTGAAATCTCGTGCTGTTAGCACTCACTTTGGCCTCAAGGTGCTCGATCAGCTCCTGATCCGTGGGATCGAACTTGACGCCAGCCGGCAGCACCGGCCAATCCTTCTTGGAGTTGCATCGGTTAATTCCAGTTATATGGTACTCAATGTATGATATATCGACTATTTTAAGTGAATGATGAAAGATTTCGACAGATAAGTGGTAGTACTCCAAATCTGAAGTCCACAATACCCGAACACACCGCTGGGATTCTTGTGTCACCTCACTCGCAGTGTGTTGTCACAACAATTCAATGTGAAGACATGACGAATAATTTGACTGACTATACTAGTACTGCTACTATACTACTTACTAGTCGTATTTAGTGTCACATTTTAACCATAGGTTTAACTAACAAAATGTCGATGCATGTCACCGGAAGTCATTGGAAACTATGTTCAAATACGAATAAAAGGATATAATTTTTGTGACATGCATTAACATTTAGTTAGTGAAATTTATGGTCAAAATTTGACACAAATTACGAAGGGGACCAGTAAACTAGGAGGGAGGTAGTAGTACGAGTAGCGCAATATACGGTATAGAGGACTAGTACAAATTTAGAAATGGGGTAAGAAGTTACAAGGTTGTGCGACAGACTTTGTAGGCTACATGAGTAATACAAAATATAATTCCCATTAGACAACACTATTCTGATCACGGCATCAGAATAATATTCTGATCACTACCAGAACTTCCTAAGTTACACGCCTGAACTTCTCTCTGTAGGAACCCGACCTTCCTGCTATCTTCGCAATCGTGTCTTCTCACGTGAATTATTCTGGTTAGTCGTGTTCTATATGATGTAAGTCTAATCTTGAAGCGGGTTTTAGCAACTAAATGCCCGTTTTAAATAGGAATCTTGCTGGTTGGGGGATTTTGCTCTTGGGTCGTGATGAACTCACATTTTTTGCAATTTTACTGCCTGAGTGGTTCGACCTAAACTTCCCCCTGTGCTAGATTGAACTTCTGTCAACATTATCCAAAAGGGGCTTGCTATATAACATTGAAAATCAATGGACGCGAGTATCATGGCCCAAGTTAATTTTTTGGCAAAATGTAAGCGGTTTAAGATCAGTTTTGAAAACCGCTTTTTCTTCATACAAAAAATGTGAATCATATTTTCGATCACATTTCTGACCCGTTTATCGGAATGAGGTAAATAATATGGCGTCGGAAAGCTGCTACAAAACCGCTCCTCCCACATGTTGAAAGTTTTCCCTAATTCCATATGGTTAAAGAGTAATTTGGAAAATCGTAAATTTTCACAAACCCAACAGCCGAGTTTGTATTTTCGATGTCATTTCTAAATGGCTAGTCCAATTGACGCAAATGATATGACGTTGGAAAGCTTATAAAAATGCGCTACTTTCTCATGTTGAAAGTTTTTCCTAATTTTGAAGGGTTTAAGAGTAATTTAGAAAACGGTACAAGTTCCACCGAGTTGGTATTTTCAAGCTAATTTTTTAACCGTACGTCCGAATGCAGCAAATGATCTAGCATTGCAAAGCTTGAGGGAATGCGATACTTTTTGGTATATATTGTTTCTCCCAATTCATTACTGTTTTAAGTCAATTTTGAAAATGGCTAAAAACATATTTTCATCGTAATTTTACAAATTTTATCGGAATAGAGCAAATAATATACAGTTCAAAAGATACGAAAAATGCAAAACTTTTTCATGTTGATGGTTTTCTCTAATTCCTAGCCGTTTTCAACTAATTTCGAAAACGGCGAGATCATTCGTTCTGCCTTCATCGCGAACCAGATTCTTCGAAAGTGCACCGCGTGAAGAACTTGAACTTCTCAGCATGTCTACTTGAACTTCACTCTGTTTTTCACGGGCTTTTTTTGCCCGTAGCTCTCCATCCACTCACCGGAATTGAGCAAGTGATATACCGGTGGAAAGCTGCTGCAAACACACAACTTTCCTGTGTTGATCAATTTTTTCATACTCGCGATGGTTTTAAAAGTTTTTCATCTGAAATTCATTCAGTGTAGTACTCGAACTTCCTGCCGTTTTCACGTTGAACTTTTGTGACGTATTTTTGTTTGTAATTTTCTCATCAATTCGTTAGTGTTACACAAATGATATTCCCTTTTGTACAAACCTCTCTCACTATATTTTTTAACTATCTCCGACCGAGGACTTGAACTTACACAAAAGATATTCCTGTCGTTTTGAAGTAAATTAGAGAATGACGAGATAATGATTTCTGTCTTCATCAAGAATGGAAATGCACTGTGTGAAGTAGTTGAACTTCTCGGGCATGTCCGTTTGAACTTCACTCTATTTTTGACGTGTTGGTTTTTGCCCGTAACTCCCAAACCACCTACCGGAATTGAGCAAATGATATACCAATGGAAAGCTGCTGAAAACACACAACTTTCATGTGTTGATCAGTTTTTCATACTCGCTACGGTTCAAAATATTTTTTTGAATGCGTAAAAATGTGTTTTTAACTGTATACATAAAACTTTTAAACCATTCATCGGAATATAACATATAATATACCGTTGGAAAGCTTATGAATAGCAGCAAGTTTTTCATGTGGACACACATTACAAATTTTTATCATTTGAGAGCAGTTTTAAAAATGGCAAAAACAATGTAGTTTTTTGCCTGTTTTTTACATATAGTTGAAGGTCGGACGTCTCGCACTAGAGATCTTGAACTTCACCGGGAGGAGCACGTGAACTTCTTGCAACAAATCTTTTAAGATTTTTGTTTTCTATTCTTATATTGTTATCTGAAACGCATTCCGTGTAGTACTTGAACTTCCCATTGTTTTCACCTCGAACTTCTGTCACGTATTTTTGTTCAACCTCTCTCACAATAATTTTTGAACTTTCTCGGGCTGAGCACTTGAACTTCTAGCAACAAGCTGTTAGCCTTTGTCTTTTCATCCTTTTTTCTTCATACAAATACACACTTTGTAGTACGTGAACTTTTGGCAGTCATCAATATGAACTCCTCTAGGTTATGTGAAAATATCTGAGTTTTTATAGACATTGAATCGCTCTACCTTTCTTATTTGAACTTCATTGTGTATTCTTAGAAATGTGAAAATTGGAGATTTTTTTGAAACCTCGAACTTCTTCGTTATTTCGAATTGAACTTATTGGTTTTTCTCTTTAGTAACTAGAAAATCCAAGTTTGTAAAATTAAATAAGAAACTGCTCTATCTTTTCTAATTGAGTTTATTGGTCTTATTTTTTAGTAACCAAAAAAATCCAACTTTGTAAAAATAAATAAGAAACTACTATGTTTTTTTCTAATTGAATTTCTTCGTTTTATTCATTAGTAACGAGAAAACTTGAGTTTTTTATATACATCGAACTGCCTAGTTTTTAAAAATTGAACTTCTTGGTTTTAATCTTTATTATTGGGGGAATCTGAGTTTTTTACATACATCAAATAGCTTCATTTTTTTTATTTTGGACTTCTTGGTGTTATTCATTAGTAACGGGAAAATTCCTATTTATACAAACAAAAAGTTTGTTATTTTAATGTGAGTTTCTTTGTTTCATTATTTAGAAATAGGAAAATGTGTATTTTTTTAAGATTGAACTACTTCGTTATTTTAGTTTGAATTTCTTGGTATTACTTACAGAAGCAGAAAAGGTGAATTATTTATTAAGATCGAACTACTCTATTAGTTTAATTCAAACTTCTTAGTTCTTTTCAAAAATGCGTAAAATGCATTCCCCCTTTCATTAATTTTTCCTTTCTCCTTTGATGACAAAGAGAACATTCTTTTTCTTGTTAGTGTTTTGAAGTGACTTTTCTAGACTTAAATTTTGTTTTGCGCTCTTTTCATATTTGTTTGTCACTTGAAGTTCTAGAAAATCACAACTCTCCGATGTTTCATCTTGCATGTTTAAATTTATTTGAACTTGCTGAGATAACACACTTGACCTTCTCGAACACAACATTTTGACCTTCGCAAAAGATAAATTAAAGCCAAAATTTTGACTGGCCGAGCATGTACAATTTTCTCCATGTTTTCAAAAATAGCCAAAGCTACATCATTGGATCTGGGTTCCAGAGCAAATTCTTTTCAGAAAAGAAAAAAAATACAAAATAACAAGCGAGATCTAGCTGAAGGAATCAGTGTTGAGGTGGAACGATGGAAGTACATTCAACCAAGGAACATCTGAATTATAGAACGGTGATGAAGACCACCTGAAGAAAAAATCGGTAGTCGCATATCTAATTTTCTTTACACGTGACCATAGCATTGGGACTATCATATTTATATGCAATATGGTTTTGAGGCTAAGGGAGGCCATCTCAAGAATACACAGGATGTGAGATTGCATACCCATGTTAATTTGCACCCCAAAAACAGCACAAAGATCACACACCCCTTGTTCCTGAACTCTAACAATCTTCCTGCACCTTATGTGACCTTCTCCCTGCCTCTGTGGTGACCTTCTTCCTCCATCTGTTCACGAGGGTAGCGGCACCAGGCATGGTTCGTCATCCTCCCTGGTCTGCACACATAGACCTGCCTCTGTGTTGAACTTTTTCATAAGAGTAGCTCAATCGAGGAAACTTACGATGACTTGAACTTCTGAAGAATACACAAGAAATGCAGAAGATTCAATGGGGGCAAGGTGATGCACATAACACACTTGACCTTCTAGAACACAACATTTTGCATATTTAAATTATTTGAACTTGCTGAGATACACTTAACACACTTGACCTTCTCGAACACAATATTTTGACCTTCACAAAAAAAGTTAAAGCAAATTTTTAGCATAGTAGTACAAGACAAACAGAGCATCCTATGCATATATTTTTTGAGATGGAAAAATACGTGTAGGGGTTCATCAGCGCGTTGTGCAGTGGGCATCGGTCGGTGGTAGTAGCATAAAGCATCGTATGCTTTCAGATCGATGTTCTTGAGTTGGTTTCAAAGAGGAGCTGCGACTTTCTGCTGCACTGTAGATTCAAACAGACAAGCATGTCCCCTCCTAACGAATGAATGGAAGGAGTGAGATGAGTGAGTCTGAATATGCATGAATATATAAAGGCCATGTTTTTTATTTGGAATCTCTGCTACAGCTGAGAATATAGACAAAAAAAGGAGAACAAGAGTGGATCTTGTTCGAAACTGTACCAACTCCAAACGGGTATATTCATCCAATGATGGAAACTGTACCGGACCAATCAAAGAAACCAAGAAAACTATACCAACTGTAGGAAATACATGCAATGTTATATATACATCTAAACTTATCTGGGTGCATTGGAGCTTCATGCACATTCTTTTTTAGCACATGATTTAAACTTATTCATACCTAGATAATAAGATTCATGTAGCAGTATGTTTGGTATAAAAGTATCTCCTCGATCGATTAGTAAGCCAATGAATTATCAAGTTCAAGTATTTTAAAGGATGCAGCGTATACTGAGATCATAAGCTTCATACAACAGTCTGTCTCGAAAATTATCTAACCAGGTATGAAGACGCAAAGAAATGAGAAACAAGGGAGAGAAAACTCCCTGAATGTAGTCACAAATCTTTTATTTAACCATTTTTCAATATAGGCAGCATAATTGATGAAAATTCTGCAGAGCATCGTACTGCATATGCATTTTTGGTAAGTACAAACAAAAGTGTGGAATCAATAATTCATAGGAGGAGCCACCTTTTTCCGTCACCCAAGTCTGTAAATGTTTTCAGCATCCACGACCCTGGGTCAGCCAGAAGTTTTTTTGTGCTCCCCTACATACACACAACAATCAACATCTAAGCTCAAAAAAAAAAAAAACAACATCTTCCACACGAACTCTGTAACCAATAGGTTGCAATTCAAATAGAACTTGAACTTACCACTCAGATAAATGCCCCAAATTCATATGACCTTTCCACTCAGGATTATTCTCCCATGTCTTCAAAACAAAAATCCCAAAGAACTTGAACTACAAGGAAGAATCTATACTAAAAATAGAAGAAACAAATTCCAGAGAACTTGAACTACCATACTAATTATTATGCTAAGAAGATGCGAACAAAACTAGAGTAGTGTTCTAGTAGCAGTCACATGAACGTTAGGAAGTGCAGCATGCTGTAAGATACGGTCTAAACAAGTTCCAGAAGGAACAAACAAGTTTTAGAAGGAAGTTGAGCTGCAGATACAGAACCAAACTGAAGATGGAGGGGGTAGTGATGAAGAAGAGCTTGGTGCGCAGCGGGGCGAGTCACGGTGGCGCACAGATACGTCTTGGCAGCGACACAGAGGCCCTAGGGGAAGCAGCGGCCAGGGCGTCAGGAATGTATTGAGCAGGGAAAAATGAAGAGGCATGCCAGCATCATAATCAGTTTTCAAACAACAACAAAAATTCAATGCTCGGTGACTCATGTACTCCACGCCGGCGAGCTCGAACGGCCGTCAGAACTTGAAGGTGGCCGAAAGCTGCAGCAAGGATCCAGGGAGGAGGCAGGGATGCATGTCAATTTCATGAAGGGGGCAGCTATGTGCTGCAACCGCTGCGTGGGAGAAGGCCGGAGTGGCAGTTGCCGTCTCCCTGCCTGACGATGGCCGCGGCCGCATCTGGCTTCAGGTATAGGGGGCGGCGGCATGAGGGGTTGCCGAGGTGGCGGCGGGCGAGGTTGATGGGGGCGGCGTCACGAGGGGTTAACGGGGGCGGCGGTGGTCTGAGTTGCAGGGGGCGGCGGCGGGTGGGGTTGCAGGGGTGGGGGGAGAGGTCGGGGCTGTTGTTCCGGAGGTGGCCGGGGGTGGAGGGTGGCGGCAGAGGTGGTCGGGGGTGGAGCGCGGCGTCGGAGGTGGTCAGGGCAAAGGGAGGAGGCAGAGGTGCGGTGGTGCTATCCCGATCCAGGTGGCGGGGTGGAGCTGTGGGAGGTTAGGGATAAGATGCGAGTGGTGGGGCTAGTTTAATTATCTTTTTTAACTGGATACCGTTTCGGGAACATGACATCGCGCCTTATTCTAATCCTGGGATTAAAATAGTGTTGTGCTATATACGGGTGACGCCCGAATAATTAGACTATAGTAATTCCTCGTTAACGATGTCGCGTCACCTCTGTCACTATAGTTAATCTTGGGTTAGTTCAAAAACGGATTCAAAATTCAAATTCAAACTCAAGTCAAACTAGTAAAGTTTTCAAATGTTAAAACTAAAAAGTACAAACGGTGACAACTAATACAAAGGTAATTATGATGCAACAAACACATTTTTATAAAATAGCTAAATGGTTTAAAATGATTTAAACAGAAAAGAAAGAAAATACAAAAAGGGAAACAGAAAACAAAAAAAGAAAGAGAAAGCCCCCCCCCCTTCCTGGGCCGTGGCCCAACTGGGCCAACCCACCTAGCCCATTCGGCCACACCCACCGGCCCAACCCCTCCCCTCAATAACCCCACCAGGGGGGAAACCCTAACCCAATCCCCGCACCCACTCACCCCCCTCCTCTCTCCCGATCTGGATCAGGATCCAGAGAAGACCAAAGCCGCCCGGTGCGCTCTCGCCACACGCCGGTGCCCGGAGCTCGACGACCCCGCCGCCAGGAGCCCTCCCTACCGGCCTGCTTCCTCCTCTCCGCCGGCCTGCCTCCTCCTCGTCGACGCCGTCCCCGTCCCCCTCCACCACGGTCCTCCCCAGCCTCCATCGAGCACGCTGCCCGTTCCCTACGCACCCCGGTGAGGACCCCGGTCCTCCTACTCCCCGTCCCCTCTCGCCGGTGCTTGCCTCGCTCCGGTGTCGCGCTCGTCGCGCCCCGGCCCATGCTCACCGTGGCCTCGCCCCGCCCGGCGTGCCCCTGTTCACCACCCCCGTACGCGCTCGCCTCGTGGCCGCGCTTCCCCGCGGGCCTTGGCCTCGCCTTCCCCCTTGGTGGCGCTGCTCGTCGGCGGCCCTCCCGGGCGACACCGCACCGTGCTGGGCCGCGCCCCCCTGCGCCTTGCCTCTTTCCTTCACTGTCGCCGGCGTTGTTCCGTGCCCGAACGCACGTCGGGGCCGTGCCCTGGCCGTGCTCGCGCCCGCACCCCGTGGCGCCCCTCCTTCCCCCCCACCCCCGCTCTGCTCTGCCTTCTGCCGCGGCCAAGCCAACGCCCGCGGCCCGCCGTCGCCTCGGGCCTTTGCTCGCCGGCGTGCCCGATCGGGCGACGCCGCGCCCCGTCGGACGCCCACGGTCATGGCCTTGCCCCGGCCCTCCTCGCCCCGGCGATTTGGGCGAACGCCCAGTCGGGCGCCGCAACGCCCGACCCGCCCGTAGCGCCCGTAACCCACTACGACCCCTGTGCCACTGACACTAGGGGCCCCACCCCACAGAACGTTTCCAATAAAAAAAGAGAATAATAATAAAAAAATAAACTTAATTAATTAATTAATTAACTAAATTAATTAAGTTAATTAATCCTAGTAATTAATCTAATTAATCTGTTAGTTAATTAAACAGTAGTTTGTTTAGCCTAATCTCTAATTAACATAGATAGTGTATGACAGGTGGGTCCCACTGGACCAACTGGTCAGGTTGACCAAGTCAACTCTGTTGACTGCTGATGTCAGCATGACATCATGCTGATGTCATTAATTCATTTTCGAATTAATTAATTAATTAAATTCCAGAAATTAATAAAATCTTTAGAAAATCATATCTTTTAATCCGTAACACGGATGAAAATACTTTCTACATGAAAGTTGCTCAGAACGACGAGACGAATCTGGATACGCAGCCCGTTCATCCGCCACGCACCCCTAACATATCCAACTCGCAACTTTCCCCCTCCGGCTTCTTTGCCCGAAAACGCGAAACACCGGGGATACTTTCCCGGATGTTTCCCCCCTTCACCGGTATCACCTCATACCGCTTTAGGGCACCTCTAGCACCGATACGTGTCTTGTCATGCATCGTTATGCATCTATTTGCTCAAATATTTATTGTTTCTTCCCCCTCTTCTCTCGCTAGACACCGAGACCGACGCCGCTGCTACCCAGTACGACTACGGAGTTGTCGACCCCTCTCTCTTGCCAGAGCAACCAGGCAACCCCCCCTCCCCTTTGATCACCAAATATCGCCTACTCTTCTCTATACTGCTTGCATTAGAGTAGTGTAGCATGTTACTACTTTTCGGTATTCCTATCCTGATGCATAGCCTGTCCTTGCTACTACTGTTGTTACCATTACATGCTATCCTACTACTTAGTATAGGATGCTAGTGTTCCATTAGTGGCCCTACACTCTTGTCCGTCTGCCATGCTATACTACTAGGTCGTGATCACTTCGGGAGGTGATCACGGGCATATACAATATACTTTACACAGTTACATTACCTGTGATACTGTTCGGAGATGGGGGCTGAAGGGGCAGGTGGTTCCACCCAAGTAGTGGTGGGCCTGGGTTCCCGACGGCCCCCGACTGTTACTTTGTGGCGGAGCGACAGGGCAGGTTGAGACCACCTAGGAGAGAGGTGGGCCTGGCCCTGGTCGGTGTTTGATCTGAGTCTGGCTACTGGCCTATACGCACTAACCATCTACGCGGGGACAGTTATGGGCACTCAATGTCATGGTATCAGCCGAAGCCTTCGTGATGTCAGCGACTGAGTGGCGCGCGCCGGATTGGACCGTAAGCCTGCTCTTGTATTAAGGGGGCTAGTTCTGCTTCCGGCCGCGTACGCAACGTGCAGGTGTGCAATGGGCGATGGGCCCAGACCCCTGCGCCATAGGATTTAGACCGGCGTGCTGACCTCTCTGTTGTGCCTAGGTAGGGCTGCGACGTGTTGACCTTCCGAGGCCGGGCATGACCCAGGAAAGTGTGTCCGACCAAATGGGATCGAGCGTGTTGGGTTATGTGGTGCACCCCTGCAGGGAAGTTAATCTATTCGAATAGCCGTGATCTTCGGTAACAGGACGACTTGGAGTTGTACCTTGACCTTATGACAACTAGAACCGGATACTTAATAAAACACACCCTTCCAAGTGCCAGATACAACCGGTGATCGCTCTCTCACAGGGCGACAAGGGGAGGATCATCGGTTAGGATTATGCTATACGATGCTACTTGGTGAACTTACCATCTACTCTCTCCTACATGCTGCAAGATGGAGGTGGCCAGAAGCGTAGTCTTCGACAGGATTAGTTATCCCCCTCTTATTTTGGCATTCTGCAGTTCAGTCCACATATGATACCCTTATTCCATTTGATACCCATGCATATGTAGTGTAGCTCCTTGCTTGCGAGTACTTTGGATGAGTACTCACGGTTGCTTTCTCCCCCTTTTTCCCCCTTTCCCTTTCTTTCTGGTTGTCGCAACCAGATGCTGGAGTCCAGGAGCTAGACGCCACCGTTGATGACGAATACTACTACACGGGAGGTGCCTACTACTACGTGCAGCCCGCTATCGATGACCAAGAGTAGTTTAGGAGGATCCCAGGCAGGAGGCCTGCGCCTCTTTCGATCTGTATCCCAGTTTGTGTTAGCCTTCTTATGGCAAACTTGTTTAACTTATGTCTGTACTCAGATATTGTTGCTTCCGCTGACTCGTCTATGATCGAGCTCTTGTATTCGAGCCTTCGAGGCCCCTGGCTTGTAATATGAAGCTTGTATGACTTATTTTATTTGTAGAGTTGTGTTGTGATATCTTCCCGTGAGTCCCTGATCTTGATCGTACACGTTTGCGTGTATGATTAGTGTACGGTCAAACCGGGGGCGTCACAAGTTGGTATCAGAGCCGACTGCCTGTAGGAATCCCCCTTCCATACTCCTTGGCCGAAGTCGAGTCTAGTCGATGAAAATTGTTTTAGTAACATGGCTGTGCGGCTTACGGCCCCACGTCGCCATCGAGTGGTATTAGGATCTTTTATTCCTCGTCTATACTCTGGGATTCTGATATCTCTTCTATTCGGGTAAAATGATTTTACTAATTATAACTCTAGGTTCTCGTTACCACTTCCTGCCGGAGAGCCTCTTCATTCGAGATGATCGACTACTTCACCAGAAGGTTCCGAAGATGCTATTCGATGTTTTCGCGAGACGCTTGTGCCCACCGCCTTTGCAAATTCCCTACCACTATTATATCCGTATGGATTTTTGCATACACTTGCCTACATTCAATCCCATTGATCTTGTTATTACAAGATGCCACGAACTGCTCTTCGTTGTTCCGAGAATCCTCCTTGCAGTTCTTTACCACCTGAATACCCCTAAGAATAATTTCTCACACTTTCCGAGTATCCTCTCATCCCCAGTTGTTCAGGTGTTTCACAAAAGTCTTTGAAATACTATTCAATCCTTCGAAAATCCTTAGCAGCTTTCTTGCTCTGCAAATACTTGTCTACTTGCATTATGGATGCTTCCCATATATCTGGCAATATTCACTAGTATCTTTTGACACCATCATTTTGATCCTAATGATTCAACATGTGTGTGAATGCACACAATCATCAGTCGACCCTTCTACATTATCTTTCCGGCCCATACATCATTTTAAACATGAGCTGGTTCTCGACCAATCGGATTGCCATCAATTGTACCCATAAGCATACGCAACTTATCCATCCTTAATCAGAGTGTTTGCTTCTGATCCCTTGGTCGGAAATCATAATACTTTTGCATTTGAGCTTTGAATTAGTCAGTTGTTTCTATAGTCTGATCTCCTTGCATTGTTTCTTCCTCTGATTGAGTACCGATGCTCACATCAGATCCTTTGAGGACCACCGGATCCTTTGTTGGATTTTATCCGATAGCATCCTTCATATTCAATCCCTTTGGAAGTTCTTTCTCCATTGGTAAATCCTATCCTCTGATTGACCAACCATGCTCTGCTTTCGAGCTTGTTGTATTTACTATTGAAACTTGTGGTATATGTTTCCACGATACCCTGACGGGTTGAACCCATGCCTTCCTTAATATGTGTAAGCTCGAAAGTTTTCACGAGTCATACTCTTCTGGTGTTTTGCTAGATAAAATCTCAACACTACAACTTCTTCGAGAGTGAGAGGTGAATGGAAGGGTATACATTGAAGAAGTGGGAGTCGACCTTGAACTTTTTGTTCATGCCCATGGACACGACGTAGATCCTACCATAGAAGCTTCTTGTAATAATAACTATTTCGTTGATATAATATCATCTGGTATCTGTGAACTGATCCTATGCAATCGTGGTTTCGACCATATTTTCTCTTTGATCTCATTTCTCGGACAAGTTAAAGCACTTGTCTTTTGCAAGTCAATACACCAGTGTAACCTCTACCTTGATCTACCGTCGAGTATTACCCTCTGGTATCTCGAGAATATCTAAGAACTGTGTTGCATCTTATGAGTCTCCATCAGCTATTATTTCTCACTGATTCCAATTTCTCATGGGTTCTGAGTTGTTAGTCGCTCAAGAACACCGGTAAGTAAACCGATTCCGCACTCTGGTTTGATAACTCTAAGTAATCTTCGTTGCTTATGAGTTTAATAATCCTTCAAGTCATTCCTAGCCTAATCGACTATATCATTATCGTGCAAACTTTTAACTGTGCTACCTGGTCCTTCTTCCCAGAGCACAAATTTTTGACGATGAGCTAAGCTTACGTCGATCTTTCCTCATCATATCATTTTGCTTTGGACAACAAGCTCGTTTTCGAGTTTGTGTCGTACCCATGGTTCCAATAACCTCTTTCTTCATCATTCCTTTGACTTGATGTCATCGCTGATCGATTACATCTTCAGGTAATCTCTCGACAAATGTGTCGTGATCATTATCAACATTCTAAGCTCTTCCAGAATATCAATCAAATTCATGATGAGAAATACCATCCTTTGCCCTCGAAGATTTGGGTTATCATCGACAACATTATTGCCTTCCGTTCAACACAAACTTGATCTTGTTTTGTGTTGTACCTTCAGTTCCTTGCTATCCAACTTATGTTATGTTCTACCGCGGAGTGTTACCATCTTTTATGTCAAGAAGGTCGTGAGAATTTCACCACCTCTTAAGAATTCTTGGTATGGTGATACTTCTCACCATCACCATTCTTTCTTGGTACCCGTGTTGTTTCTAACCGGAATACCGACAATTGAACTATGATGTGTGAATTCAAAACTTCTAGCAACCCTATTGCTTTGAAGTGAATGGTCGAGTTTCATTCTAATTCTTTTGTTCGTCAAGTCACCATTCTAACATTGATCGTGCAACCCAGCCCATATTTCGGGTGCACCTTTCAACCCATGTTTAATTGTGTATGTTTTCCTCCAGCATACATCATTAAGTCATTTGATCTGGCTAATGTTATCTCCTTGTTCACATAATTGTGGAAATCCATCCTTTTTGGAAATGTCAATGAATTATCGCTGAGTCAATCAGCCACCTCCTCACCTCTCCTTGGTTTAATGATGAACTCTTGTGTTGATACTCACTCCCATAGTTCATTTCCCGAGAATCTTACAATGTCATCTCGACAGTTTGTGTTGCACCTTTCTTCTCAAGCATTCTGAGTCTGAGTTATCCTGACACCAATCAGATCTGAATCTCGGTCAGATATGATGATTGGAACATATTCCCAAGAGTTATAACAATGGTCTTTATGTGACCCGGTAAGGTGTTGTCATGCCTAGCACACTTGGCTGGAGGACCTATTGTTATAGCTTACTTCTAGCAAGGTTATCTATTCTTCCACGAGGAAATGGTAAGACTTATTCTATAAGTTCTTCCTGATGAATCCTTTGTGTATCCAAAGTCCGACCTTTGCTTGAAGACCATGTTAATGCTATCTCGAAACATGTCTATGGTACTCCGATTTTCAACAAGAAAATTTAAAGCCCAATGCTAAATGTTTCCTGCTCAATTATCCAAACACAGCTGTATGGGTAATGTCGTGAAATTTCTCTCCCCTTACCTAAAAGGGTTTTCTACTTTATATCCTATCAAGGATATCTTGCTCTGCTTGTCCTTGGGAAGGATATACCCTTGAAATATGTGTTTAAACACATTTTCCCTTCCATTGTTTGGTTTAATCTGATAGACATAATTTCCTTTCCATTGTTTTGTTTAACCTTTCTGTGATCTATATGACCTAAGCAGAAATATCTCCCGGCTTATGTAAACACCATGGTGTACAACTCGGTCAGTAAGACCCTGTACTATTGTTGATGACATTCCGGTAACCACCGATGGACGAGAACTTTGCCTACTGGTCTGCCTCGTTCAACGAGTAGGAAAATGGTTCTCTTCATCCCTCGCCCTTGGTACCTATGTTGTTGCCAACATGGCCGACAGACTATCCTCTGACATGCCTTGCTTACACGATCGTGCAAGATATCACCGACCTTCCTACTTTTAACCACATGGTGGGCCCATAACCCACAGTTCCACAGGATCGAAACCTGACTCTCCTGTACACCCCTGTTTCTAAAGTCATTCCTCACGCTTGGCTTCGTAGGAAAGATCACGGGCCACCGTCCTAGTGATCTATTCTAGTAACAGACGCAATATTCAATCTCGTTGCTCTGGACCCCTTTCGCATGTTGTTTCAGACATCGAACGATTACCTATCCATTTGAAACTTCTCATGGTACCTTCTTACTTTACTCTCGATATTTTCTTAATTATCTATTCGAGAGTTACTTTCTACCACATTCCCTGAGTTATCTGCTAGATAGCCAACCTTGTAAGGTCCGTTCTTCCGCAGTTACCGCTTACCTATTCGTAAGTACGTTGGAGATCCCAAAGAAAAGGATGACTTCACCATGATGACCTGAAGCAGAGGAATGAAGATGTCAATGTAATGGATCGACCTGTTCAAGGAGAGCAACCAAGACCGAGAAGATCAGTTAGATTTTTTGTAACCCAATCCCTTCTCCCTTGCCTCCCCTCTTAAATCTCGGGACGAGATTTCTTGTAGTGGAGGAGAATTGTGACGCCCGGATAATTAGGCTACAGTAATCCCTCATTAACGATGTCGCGTCACCTCTGTCACTATAGTTAATCTCGGGTTAGTTCAAAAACCGATTCAAAATTCAAATTCAAACTCAAGTCAAACTAGTAAAGTTTTCAAATGTCAAAACTAAAAAGTACAAACGGTGACAACTAATACAAAGGTAATTATGGTGCAACAAACACATTTTTATAAAATGGCTAAATGGTTTAAAATGATTTAAACAGAAAGAAAGAAAATACAAAAAGGGAAAACAAAAAACAAAAAAAGAAAGAGAAAGCCCACCCTCCCTGGGCCGTAGCCCAACTGGGCCAACCCACCTAGCCCATTCGGCCACACCCACCGGCCCAACCCCTCCCCTCAATAACCCCACCAGGGGGGAAACCCTAACCCAATCCCCGCACCCACTCACCCTCCTCCTCTTTCCCGATCTGGATCAGGATCCAGAGGAGACCAAAGCCGCCCGGTGCGCTCCCGCCACACGCCGGCGCATGGAGCTCGACGACCCCGCCGCCAGGAGCCCTCCCTACTGGCCTGCTTCCTCCTCTCCGCCGGCCTGCCTCCTCCTCGTTGACGCCGTCCCCGTCCCCCTCCACCACGGTCCTCCCCAACCTCCATCGAGCACGCTGCTCGTTCCCTACGCACCCCGGTGAGGACCCCGGTCCTCCTGCTCCCCGTCCCCTCTCGCCGGTGCTTGCCTCGCTCCGGTGTCGCGCTCGTCGCGCCCCAGCCCGTGCTCACCGTGGCCTCGCCCCGCCCGGTGTGCCCCTGTTCGCCACCCCCATACGCGCTCGCCTCATGGCCGCGCTTCCTCGCGGGCCTTGGCCTCGCCTGCCCCCTCGGTGGCGCTGCTCGTCGCCGGCCCTCCCGGGCGACACCACACCGTGCCGGGCCGCGCCCCTCCCTGCGCCTTGCCTCTTCCCTTCACTGTCGCCGGCGCCGTTCCGTGCCCGAACGCGCGTCGGGGCCGTGCTCGCGCACGCGCCCGCGCCCCGTGGTGCCCCTGCTTCCCCCCGCTCTGCTCCGCCTTCAGCCACGACCAAGCCAATGCCCGCGGCCCGCCATCGCCTCGGGCCTTTGCTCGCCAGCGTGCCCGTTCGGGCGACACCGCGCCCCGTCGGACGCCCACGGTCACGGCCTTGCCCCGGCCCTCCTCGCCCCGGCGATTTGGGCGAACGCCCCGTCGGGCGCCGCAACGCCCGACCCGCCCGTAGCGCCCGTAACCCACTACGGCCCCTGTGCCACTAACACTAGGGGCCCCACCCCACAGAACGTTTCCAATAAAAAAAGAGAATAATAATAAAAAAATAAACTTAAATAATTAATTAATTAACTAAATTAATTAAGTTAATTAATCCTAGTAATTAATCTAATTAATTTGTTAGTTAATTAAACCGTAGTTTGTTTAGCCTAATCTCTAATTAACATAGACAGTGTATGACAGGTGGGTCCCACTGGACCCACTGGTCAGGTTGACCAAGTCAACTCGGTTGACTGCTGATGTCAGCATGACATCATGTTGATGTCATTAATTCATTTTCGAATTAATTAATTAATTAATTAAATTCCAGAAATTAATAAAATCTTTAGAAAATCATATCTTTTAATCCGTAACTCGGATGAAAATACTTTCTACATGAAAGTTGCTCAGAACGACGAGACGAATCCGGATACGCAACCTGTTCGTCCGCCACGCACCCCTAACATATCCAACTCGCAACTTTCCCCCTCTCGGCTCCTTTGCCTGAAAACGCGAAATACCGGGGATACTTTTCCGGATGTTTCCCCCCTTCACCAGTATCACCTCATACCGCTTTAGGGCACCTCTAGCACCGATACGTGTCTTGTCATGCATCGTTATGCATCTATTTGCTCAAATATTTATTGTTTCTTGCCCCTCTTCTCTTGCTAGACACCGAGACCGACGCCGCTGCTACCCAGTACGACTACGGAGTTGTCGATCCCTCTCTCTTGCCAGAGCAACCAGGCAAGCCCCCCCTTTGATCACCAGATATCGCCTACTCTTCTCTATGCTGCTTGCATTAGAGTAGTGTAGCATGTTACTGCTTTTCGGTATTCCTATCCTGATGCATAGCCTGTCCTTGCTACTACTGTTGTTACCATTACCTACTATCCTACTACTTAGTATAGGATGCTAGTGTTCCATCAGTGGCCCTACACTCTTGTCCGTCTGCCATGCTATACTACTAGGCCGTGATCACTTCGGGAGGTGATCACGGGCATATACAATATACTTTACATAGTTACATTACCTGTGATACTGTTCGGAGATGGGGGCTGAAGGGGCAGGTGGTTCCACCCAGGTAGTGGTGGGCCTGGGTTCCCGACGGCCCCCGACTGTTACTTTGTGGTGGAGCGACAGGGCAGGTTAAGACCACCTAGGAGAGAGGTGGGCCTGGCCCTGGTCGGTGTTCGCGGATACTTAACACGTTTAACGAGATCTTGGTATTTGATCTGAGTCTGGCTACTGGCCTATACGCACTAACCATCTACACGGGGATAGTTATGGGCACTCGACGTCGTGGTATCAGCCGAAGCCTTTGTGACGTCAGCGACTGAGTGGCGCGCCCCGGATTGGACCATAAGCCTGCTCTTGTATTAAGGGGGCTAGTTCTGCTTCCGGCCGCGTACGCAACATGCATGTGTGCAATGGGCGATGGGCCCAGACCCCTGCGCCATAGGATTTAGACCGGCGTGCTGACCTCTCTGTTGTGCCTAGGTAGGGCTGCGACGTGTTGATCTTCTGAGGCCGGGCATGACCCAGGAAAGTGTGTCCGGCCAAATGGGATCGAGCGTGTTGGGTTATGTGGTGCACCCCTGCAGGGAAGTTAATCTATTCGAATAGCCGTGATCTTCGGTAACAGGACGACTTGGAGTTGTACCTTGACCTTATGACAACTAGAACTGGATACTTAATAAAACACACCCTTCCAAGTGCCAGATACAACCGGTGATCGCTCTCTCACAGGGCGACGAGGGGAGGATCATCGGTTAGGATTATGCTATACGATGCTACTTGATGCTACTTGGTGAACTTACCATCTACTCTCTCCTACATGCTGCAAGATGGAGGTGGCCAGAAGCGTAGTCTTCGACGGGATTAGTTATCCCCCTCTTATTTTGGCATTCTGCAGTTCAGTCCACATATGATACCCTTATTCCATTTGATACCCATGCATATGTAGTGTAGCTCCTTGCTTGCGAGTACTTTGGATGAGTACTCACGGTTGCTTTCTCCCCCTTTCTCCCCCTTTTTCCCCCTTTCCCTTTCTTTCTGGTTGTCGCAACCAGATGCTGGAGTCCAGGAGCCAAACGCCACCGTTGATGACGAATACTACTACTCGGGAGGTGCCTACTACTACGTGCAGCCCGTTGTCGACGACCAAGAGTAGTTTAGGAGGATCCCAGGCAGGAGGCCTGCGCCTCTTTCGATCTGTATCCCAGTTTGTGTTAGCCTTCTTAAGGCAAACTTGCTTAACTTATGTCTGTAATCAGATATTGTTGCCTCCGCTGACTCGTTTATGATCGAGCTCTTGTATTCGAGCCTTCGAGGCCCCTGGCTTGTAATATGAAGCTTGTATGACTTATTTTATTTGTAGAGTTGTGTTGTGATATCTTCCCGTGAGTCCCTGATCTTGATCGTACACGTTTGCGTGTATGATTAGTGTACGGTCAAATCGGGGGCGTCACAATATGGCTTCTGCACAACATCTCCATCATCATTATCAGTACATCCTACGCAGGTGAGTTAGGATGCACTTGATCCCAGAAAGGTATCTATCCTTCAAACCAGAGGAGTGCTTCAAGCTAACAATAGTACATAATATCCAACAAAAGAGGGTCATGCTACAGCAGCAGGATACATTGCTCAATCTAGATATCAGTGCGAATCAAGTTGTGCATATTTGCTGTTGGAATGAACCACATCGCCGCATGTCGGGTTTGCAAAAGCCATCCATCGCATGGAAGCTTGATGCCTTTCACACACTGAAGATTATCTGGCACCAAGCTATGTCGATGAATCTCTAGATATGGTGATTCATGAAACCCATGGTATGATGTGTAAACACAGTTCCCCCTGGCGAATAGAAGTTGCATAGCACGGTAACCATCGCCGATGATATAATCGATGATTGGTTGGACTATCGGATAATTGAGCCCGAGGAACATGTCAGTGGTTACCGAGGCTGTAAACCCGCCTTTAGTTGAATACGCCTGGCCCAACGGAGCTAGGATCTTTCTCGAACACGAAGCAGCCATAGCCATCAATGTCACGAACGCCCCAGGCATTGTACTACATGTGGTTTGTTGAAATGGTTTGGTCAATTTGGTACATGGAAATGCGCATTAAATGACTGCCGTCAGCTAAACGAGCAATAAACCACCACCCATCGGCTGGTATGATTCCAGGTCCTGGAATCATGAAGGCCGATGCATTTGCGTCTGCTGCAACAATTCAAATTGGAGACCAAAAGGACAAAAATAAACAATCATGTTCAGAGTATGTGTGGAATTAATATTATTATAACAGTGACACATATCATAGACAGAGAATTGCAATGTCATGGTCATAATCATACCCAAAGTTAAAAAAATAAGCCAATGGCTTTCATATTGTAGCAATATATCATGGTTCAAACATCATGTACCAATGAGAGGAAAACAGATATGACAGGGTGTACTCATATTCTACCATAGCACTTACTACAGTTATCATATCAACTCCAAGCAATAGCATGTATTGTTATAAAAATCCTGGAAATGAGAGTAACATATAGAAATCATGAGGTTATACTCATAATATTTATTCTAACAATCATTAGATGCCAATTGTTCTCATATCACCTCTAACAATAACATGTGTGGTCATAAAAATCTAGGAAATGAGAGGAACATATTGCAATTATGTGGTTATAGACATACTATAGGCATGTTCGGATTCCCTCCTCCTCCACAACTCTGCTCCAGGAGCTGGAGGAGCCGTAGTTTAAAATCACGGAGCGGGGAAGGAGGCGCTCTACAGATTCTCAGATTTCACGGAGCGGGAGAATTACCGAACAGGCCTATATATTATAAATTTGTAACAATGAATAGGCAGTCGTATTCATAAGGTAAAGATGAGATGAGATAGAACAATTACACGACGATAGATTCCACCAGTATAGGCAGCCAATCTATGCGTCAATCACATAAACGATGCCATCATGCACTATAGCATCAGACAGAAATGTTGGCTGAAGAGGATTGATCATGATCCATAACCATGTATGGCGACCGGATTGTAGATAGACTAATCCCATGTTGAACACGACAATGAGCTTGTAATCCATGTAGTCTTCTGATGGTGTGGGCACTTCGTAGATTACAACCTTCAACAAACAGAGGTCGAGCCAAAAGCTCGACGTGTCTTATGCGTAGTAGGCAGGAGTGTCCGGTGGGCCGCGAGGCTCGATGGCGGTGGTATCCAATGATGTAAGGGTGATCTGCTGCTGGGTGTAGATATCCACGAGACGCCATGGATTATCGCATTGGTGGATGAGGACGATCCTGTTGGCCTTCATGCCCGCCCAGTAGTGGCCGCACATGAAGGACAGGTGGACGGGTAGTGGTAGCATGTCGAGGGGCACCATGACAACTTCCGTAGGATCGTCAAGTCGGTGTCTGGGCCACCTGCGAGGATCGGGCATTAGCAAGCAGGGTGTCTTGAAGAGAGCCAGCCAGTTGTAGACGAGTAGATGGTTCAAATACACCAAGCATGCGGCCAGACGGACGGTGCTGAGCAGGTCCATATGATTATAGATCTGCTCCAAGAGAACATCGGGGAGGGAATTCCAATCGCGGCTCTGTGTGTCAGTCATTTCTGCCATAGGGTATTTTAGGGAGCTGAGTGACTGGGTTTTCGGTGCCTGCGAGCCAGCGGGCAAGTGGATTCGGGCGGGCGAGCAAAGAAGATGGCGTGTGTGGTCGAGCAGTGAGCGGGGGGATATGGTACGCGCGAGCTACCACGGAAGATGGCGCGTGCGGGCAAGCAGTGAGCGGGGGAAATGGTGTGCGGCTGACGATGGGGAAGAGAGGAGGAAGAAGAGTGAAAGACGGGGAAGAAAGTGCATTAAATCTCAATTCTACTTGTACTACTACCAGGATATACCGTCCTTTGGAGTGTAAATAGTTACGCCGATGACATGTGGGTCTACCTCAAGAGGGCCCATATGTCAGTTAATGGAGGAGAGAGGTGCGTAGTCGTATTTGCGGAAGCGTGCTCCACTTGCAAACATGATGGCAGTATTGGGTAAGGCTGATTTAGTAACACCAACATGCTGGTTCAGCTTATTAATTAAGTGTCCCATCTACTGCAGTGTGTACTATCACTTCACTGTGAAGACTAGTTGAATAGTTCTCTCTGACCGAGATAGGGAATAATGGATCGCGAAGACTTCCTATCAACAGTATCCCTATGCATGTACGCTCAGGAAACTCGCAATGCTCCACCTTGTACAGGTGCTAAGGCTGCCATGTAGGCAAAAAGTCTGATGTGGCATGGTAATTAAAAGGAGAGAGATAAGTGTGGTGACCCCAGTACTAAGTGCGAGAACCTAGACAAAAGACTTAAATGGAAGAATCCCACCAATGCATGAAGAAATAGTTACAAAATCATTAAATAAAGGATGCTTAGCACCAACAAGTTAAGCACCTATGCATTGGGAGCTTTAGTTGCTAAAGTTTTTAATGTGCTTAGCACCCCATGTAAGCACCGATGTAGGATCAAAAGTATGTCTAGAGGGGGGGGGGGTGATTAGACTACTTGACCAATTAAAAATCTATCCTTTTCCCAATTTTAGTCTTTGGCAGATTTTAGCTATCTTAGCACAAGTCAAGCAATCTTAACACAATACAAGAAAAGCACGCAAAGAGTCTATGAGCAGCGGAAAGTAAAGCATGCAACTTGCAAGAATGTAAAGGGGAGGGTTTGAAGAATTCAAACGCAATTGGAGACACGAATGTTTTTGTCGTGGTTCCGATAGGTGGTGCTATCGTTCATCCACATTGATGGAGACTTCAACCCACGAAGGGTAACGGTTGCATGAGTCCACGGAGAGCTCCACCCACGAAGGGTCCACGAAGAAGCAACCTTGTCTATCCCATCATGGCCATCGCCCACGAAGGACTTGCCTCACTAGCGGTAGATCTTCACGAAGTAGGCGATCTCCTTGCCCTTACAAACTCCTTGGTTCAACTCCGCAATCTTGCCAGAGGCTCCCAAGTGACACCTAGCCAATCTAGGAGACACCACTCTCCAAGAAGTAACAAATGGTGTGTTGATGATGAACTCCTTGCTCTTGTGCTTCAAATGATAGTCTTCCCAACACTCAACTCTCTCTCACGGGATTTGGATTTGGTGGAAAGAAGATTTGAGTGGAAAACAACTTGGGGAAGGCTAGAGATCAAGATTCATATGGTGGGAATGGAATATCTTGGCCTCAACACATGAGTAGGTGGTTCTCTCTCAAAAAATGTGTATTGGAAGTGTAGGTATGTTCTGATGGCTCTCTCCATGAATGAAGAGTGGGTGGAGGGGTATGTATAGCCTCCACACAAAAACTAACCGTTACACACAATTTGCCAATCTCGGTGAGACCGAATTGAGAAACTCGGTCGGACCGATTTAGTAAACCTAGTGACCGTTAGGATTTTTGGTGGGACTGAGATGCAACTCGGTAGGACCGATATGGTTAGTGTTAGGGCATAACGTGATCTCGGTGAGACCGATTACACAAACTCGGTGGGGCCAATTTTGGTAATAAGCTAACAAGAGAGTTGGTCAGGTAAACTCGGTGGGACCGATTTGCTCATTTCGGTGGGACCGAAACGTTACAAAAGGGAAACAGAGAGTTTACATTGCAATCTCGGTGGGACTGATCACTCATCTCGGTAGGACCGAAACGTTATGAAGGGAAACAGAGAGATTACAACCCCATCTCGGTGTGACCGAGATCCCTATCGGTGAGACCGATTTGCCTAGGGTTTGTGGCAGTGGCTATGACATCTGAACTCGGTGGCGCCGGATAAAAAGAATCGGTGGGGCCGAGTTTGACTTTTGGTTTAGGTCATATGTGGATGTGGGAAGGTAGTTGAGGGTTTTGGAGCATATCACTAAGCACTATGAAGCAAGAACCTCATCAAGCAACACCTCATCCCTCCTTGATAGTATTGGCTTTTCCTATAGACTCAATGTGATCTTGGATCACTAAAATATAAAATATAGAGTCTTGAGCTTTGAGCTTGAGCCAATCTTTTTGTCCTTAGTATTTTGAGGGGTCCACTTTCCTCATCCATGCCATGCCATTCATTGAGCTTTTCCTGAAATATTAATCTTGGAATAATGTTAGCTCAATGATCTATATGTTGTTAGGAATTACCAAAACCACCCAGGGATAGTTGCACTTTCAACCGATGCATCCAAAGTAGCCTCATCCTATCCAACACGATGAAACATTGGCCAAGGCACCGGGCGCCAATAATGTAGGAGTACTAATACTACCTCCTTTCCGGTTTATAGGGCTCAATTCAAAAATCTCATCAACCAAGGTAGATGATGAGTGGTGGAATAATTTTTGTATTTTGCAAAAACACTCAATTAATGCACTCGTTTTCCTCAAAAAATTATGTTTACTAATGCATTAATTTCGTGTCAAACTCTGACCATCTACTCCCTCCATCCAGGTGAATAAGTCATCTTTGGTTATGCACCGTGACAAAGGAGGGAAAAACAAGAGAACTTAATGTTTATTTGCTACTCCCTCAGTTCCTAAATATTGTCTTTTTAAACATTCAAATGGAATACAACATACAGATGTATGTAGACATATTTTAGAGTGTAGATTCACTTATTTTGATCCGTACGTAGTCACTTGTTAAAATCTCTAGAAAGACAAATACTCCATATTTGGGAACCGAGGGAGGCTTTTACTCCGTATTTGGGAACAAAGGGAGTATCACCATATGGAGGGAACAAAGGAAGCTTGACATATGAACATGTCAATGGGAGGGAGTAAAAGCCTCATGCATGCATGCATGCAACATGCAACACTCACATGTACACATGGACACACGCAACACTCACACACCCATGCGGCACACAACACACAACACAACACACACGCTAACTCTCAAGTGATCAACCTACTCCCTACGTCCGTGAAAGACTGTACATTGAGAGATTTACACATTAACCAGGGCATAATTAACGCCCAAAAGTAGCAGCCTTATGTGTCCATGCGACCATTGAGAAAAGAAGATTAAATGAAGGTTATTGCATGCATTAATTAAGGATAGACATGTAGCATATAGCTAGAGCACAAGTTGGTGCATTAGTCAATCAATATCGATTTTAGATTAAAGGCTAAATGCATTGGAAGTGTATATGTACTCTCTTTGCTTTTTAGCCGATGTACACTCTTTGTTGGAAGACCGAGGGAGTACACGTGCATGCACTCACATACACAGCCAAGGTCGTTCACACGGAAGGGTTACACTCCTATTGCCCTTGCGTAAAGTTTTGTTTAACTGATTTCTTTGCTCTGCCAACTGATAGGTGGGACCCAGAAACCAGGTGAAATTTTAACCAGTCAACAAAGTGCCACGTCGACTATGTGGCCAGTCAGTAGGGTGCAATACGGTGCTCTACAATGAGCTAGTGATCGTATAATCACCGCAAAACTATATATAGTGACCGTAAAGAGCGTATTGTTACATACATTGACCGCCGGTGTATTTTTCTCGTTTCAAATTAAGCCATATTAATCAGAAAGGACTAGTACTAGTACTACTTTGATGTGTTCCATCAACTCGCCGAACGAGGAGAAGCTTGCTTACTACGCCTCTCCCTCGCCCACGCGCGCGGTGGCTCGCAGGACGAGGAGAGGGTTTTGACTACATCGCCCTCTCCCTCACCCTCTCGCTCGCCCTCGCCCTTGCGGTGGACGTGCAGAAGTTCAATCGATGTCAGATTGCTAGAAGCATATTGTACTGTAGTATCTTCATTGTTGGACCTTCCGAAGAGGCGAAGAGCCAAGTGCAAGAGGTTCACATGAGTACGAACTGTTGAACCACCCAAAGAGGCAAAGAACCAAGAGCAAGGTTTTATAGGAGTTGTCATCCTAGTAGGAGTATTAAAACTATAGCGAACGATGCTACTGTATGATGCCGCCACGTCACCTATATCCAAAGCGGTGCCACCTTTTTTTCTCAAAGAGCATGTTGGAGCACGTGCAACAACCACACAAGTTGCATGTACAGATAACACATTTACTAGTAATAAATTCTAAAGGACAAATGCCAGTATGCCACACAAGTTCATGTCCAATTCATGTGATAAATTTGTGCATAACTAGTCTACATATATTCACAGCGCTACCGTTCACAATTTACCATACCCCACTTACACGTTATAGATGGGCTACATGTTCTCCTCCAAGTTCTAGTCCCACGTGTTCTTCACGGATGGCACGATCCATAGCGGTGGGCAACATGAATCATTGTTGCAGCTTTCTAGTCTGGTTCCACACGATGGAGACTCATCCAAGCTGAAGCGGCATAAATCAGGGATAGCGTGTCCCAGCATGTCGTTCATTCGGCGGTGCGCACTAAAGACACAACCATGCTTCATGAACGGCAGACCTTTGGTGTCGTGCACGGAAGGTGGCATCCGCTTCACAATGGGGTAGCTATCCCCAATGAAAAGAGAGTACTCTCCAAGAGTGTTCCTCGGCACCCACGTAGCATCACGGGACTCGAACTTGGAGCCGTTCATTTGGTACACGCGGCATCTCAGATCTGGACACATGGTGACGTACACAGTCAAGCTCCTTGCATAATAATGTTGTGCTCAAATATGGCGGTGAGTAATACTATGCAGCAAATAGTACTACTCCGGTATAGAGGAAGTAAAATAACCGACTTATTATATAGAGCCACTCTTGGCTACATGGATGAGACAGTAAGACATGGAAAAACAAAAATGGTGGCAGCTAGTGGGTTCAAGTCTTCAAGGGCCTAGCTAGCTATACGTGTCCTCCAAGGTAAAAAAGTACTCCTACTAGTACTAGTAAGTAAGTAGTACAACAACGAAAGAGAAGGCGAGAGGGTTAAAAAATATAATACTAAATGGAATACCTGGGTAGATGGTGACGGTCCGATCGTGGTGGATTGTGTGACCATGTTGCACAGTAGTGGTACCATGGGTAATGACTGCTAAGATAGTTGATCCCAATATGCCAAAGTCACCTACAAGGTTTCAGGTTAGACCGAATCGCGGATGCAAATGCACATCTAGGATCGGCGATCTTATTTTGACCAGGGGATGACTGGTCCCTGCAAAATAATGGAGTACCATTAGGGATGCAAATGATGGTTTGTGCATTCCGTTTGTAATCTCCCGTTCCGTAGGATGGCAACCAGATGAAACAAGTTCCCCTGGCTTGTCACCATGAAGATGCAGCCGAGATGGCGCACGGCATCTTTGAACATGTAGGGGTACAAATCTGTCGCGACCAACATGTGCCAGCCTCTGCGGTTACTGCCTCTTGCATTGATGGCAATCCTTATGTCGAACACCGTGATGAGATAGTAATCATCGTAGCCGCGTCGCTTGGTCGGCGGGTCCACAATTGCTCTCTTCTTCAATCTCATGTAGGCATCATCATACGTATTCAAGCCCAGCGAGTCTAGAAGGCCGATCCCAATGGTTGAGAAGGAGTCTACGGAAATGACCACACTGCTGTGGATGTCGTGCAAAATGATGGTGGTATCCGGCCGGAGGTATGCAAGACAATCTTTGTTGGCACCGACCCAGACCTATATATAAGACGGTGGGCAGCGGAGAAATTACGGGATGTAAATGGAATAACTAAGTACTACATGATCAAACTCCATGACTGACCTGCTCATCGGACGAAATCTGACTACCTCTCAACGTCGGCAACTCTAGCGGAGTCAACGTGCAACCATGGCTAGGGAGTGGTAGACTGTTCGAAGGATTGTCCCATAGAAGAAGCTTCTCCTCGAGGACGCATGGAAGACCAACAAGCATGGCATTTTCCCAAGCCTGTTTAAGCACCATCTTGAAATAGTTGGTGCAGGAAGCAATGAGTCTTGCGGCGGTGAGGATGTTGGAGCAGCGTGCGATTTATCCCAGTGGATCATCGTCCATGGTCTCCCAGCCCCGACGAGGAGGAGCGACGAATCCATGGGAGGAGCAACGAACTTCCTTCTCTTCGGGGGAAGGGGAATTGGTGAGGAGGAGATAAGAGCATAGTAACCGCAGGGCCTCGTCCCTTCCAACTGTACCTCCTCGATCGTTCCTTAGCGAAGGGGTGAGGCTATTATTTACTACTCCCTCCGTTTCTAAATATTTGTCTTTCTAGAGATTTCAGCAAGTGACTACATACGAAGCAAAGTGAGTGAATCTACACTCTAAAATATGTCTACATACATCCATATGTTTTAGTCCATTTGAAATGTCTAGAAAGACAAATATTTAGGAACGGAGGGAGTAGCATGTACTCGTACTGTAGTAGTACTAGTAGTACTACTACTACTTTATCAACTAGTAGTCGATGTAGTATTGTACTTCTAGTATAGTGCACCAGTTTTGAACTCTTGAATCTCATGGCCAAGGAGCTACAGTTGGAAGTGGAGGGTAGTACTGTTCTCTAGAACCATCGTTGTACTATCAATGCAGGGAAAGTACACCTGCTTTGTGGGTACTCTCGGTGCTCTATTCCAGCATGTAGCTGGCCTACTCAGCCGCTCCTCTCACGCACACACTAGCAGCCTATTTATCAGCGACGGTTACTGTGGGGGAAGAACATTTGAGTTATTTGATACAGCGAGACTAGGCTTTTCCCTTCCATTTGTGGAGGTGTAATGGATCTCGTCGAACTTTGTTAGTAGTTCCTTCATCACGAATGAGATGAGGCGAAGCTTTTTCCTCCGTTTCAACACAAAAAAAATCACATCAAGAGGAATTTCTTTTATAGAGCCGATAGTGGAGTGAAGTCCATGCGTGCAATGCCACAAGCTACAGAGTAGTAGAGTACTAGAACTTTACGTATTGAGCCATATTGCACAGTCCCCAATGCCGCGCCAGGCTTTTCTGGTTCCTCGGGCTTAATTGGGAGGTGCTGGTTTAAATATGCTACTAGATGATGAGGAAGCTGCAAGCGAGGTGCGGCTAGGGCGAGCACGCGAGCCACGAGATGATGTGAAGGAAAACCCATTCACGTGGCTGGTGTCGGTGACAAAACTGGCGGATCTCGGGTAGGGGGTCCCAAACGGTGCGTATAAGGTCGATGGTAACACGAGACAGGAGACAGGGGCCCCTCTCTATGGAGGTAATACCCTACGTCCAGCTTGATTGATCTTGATGAATATGAGTATTACAAGAATTGATCTACCACGAGATCGTAACGGCTAAAACCCTAGAGGCCTAGCTTGTATGGTTATGGTAATGTCTGTCCTCTGGACTAAATCCTCTGGTTTATATAGACACCGGGAGGATCTAGGGTTACACAAGGTCGGTTACAAAGAAAGGAATCTACATATCTAGTCGCCAAGCTTGCCTTCCACGCCAAGGAGAGTCCTATCCGGACACGGGTGCAGTCTTCGGTCTTCGTATCTTCATAGCCCACCAGTCCGGCCAATGGCTAACAGGACGGACGCCCGAGGACCCCTTAGTCTAGGACTCCCTCAGTAGCCCCCGAACCAGGCTTCAATGAAGAGGTGTTCGGCGCGCAGATTGTCTTCTGCATTGCAAGGCGGGTTCCTCCTCCGACGACTTCCAAGTAATGTATTCGGTTTTTAATTCAAGGCCGCACCCCTCGACTTATGTGCATCAATGACTTCAGCTTCCACATGTGGGGCGAATGCGGACGGTCAGGGTATTTTTTGCAAATAACACACTGGCCATGCAAGAAAGAGCGTCTATTTAAAGAGATTGGGTCTCAGATCCATTCGGCACCATACATAGAAAATCCTCAGAGATTACCAGGAAAGACCATTCCAACATGGCTAGCATTCCTAGCTCCTCCTCCCATTCCGACCCGAAGAAAGGTGAGTGGGAGAGGTGATATGTGTCCCACAGTCGATTGGCGAAGTTGCGAACGCAGGGATTTCTCCCCCCTCCGGATCTGGTTCCTGTTCGAGCAGGGTTAGTTTCCTTCAATGACAAAACCCAGGCGGAGGATTTTCCAAATCCATCTGCGGGAGAACGAGTGTGCTTCGTCCCCTATCTGCTAAGGGGCATGGGATTTCCAATTCACCCATTCCTCCGAGGGCTTCTGGAGTATTATGGCCTCCAGCTGCACAATTTTACCCCAGCCTCCATCCTGCACATTGCGGGTTATGTCGCTTTATGCGAACTATTCCTAGGTTGTGCGGCCCATTTTGATCTATGGAGAAGGTTGTTCTATCTTGTCCCGCGCAACCACGAGGGATCGATATTTGAAGTGTGCGGGGCCGAAATATGGCGCATTGCTGAGACCGGATACCTATCCGGCACACCGAAGAAAGCTTCCGAAGAGTGGACCTCTGAATGGTTTTACATTGAGGACGTCGTACTTCTAGATCCGGTCCGGAAGGGCCTCCCCAATTTTCAAGCGCTCCATTGAAGAAACACCATAGCTGGCGTCCTCGGAGCCTCGAGAAAGAGGATAGCGTAGAGATCAGTCTGCTGCTGGGTAAGATTAAGATGCTCGCCCAGTACGGATTGTCAATAATCGAGGTAATGGCGGTCTCCATAACGCGGGGCGGTCCAACCACTCCAATATAGAGGACTACCCATGTGGCATTACAATGGGGAAGACGATGCCTCCCGCTGCGGTCGGAAGGGCCCGAAGACTCCCGCCACTCTAGCCAAAATATTGACTGAACTGTATAAAGGGGAGCAGGAGGAGTTCACCCGTCTCCAATATCGAGACGGGTTTTCCATGTACAACTCTCCCAGCCGGGTAAGCTCTAACTCCACTATTCGACTACTCTCCCTGAATTATTCTTGAAGGGCGGTATCTTATTCATTCATGACAGGAATGATGAAAGGCTGTTGAGGGGATCCATGACCCTGCCCCTCAGCCGGAGAATCACAATCAGGATCTTGATCCCGGATATGAGGAAGATCTTGACATATTCGTGGAGCTCAAAGATGGAGTTTTCTATCAGACAAGCTATGACGGCATGGATGTACCCATCATCGCCGATTACCCCGGCCTCCTTCCTGCTTCGCACATAAGTAATTTTAGCCGATACTTTCTTCTAGAGAGTTCCCTTACTATGTGTCGGTGTCAAAACTGGCGGTTCTCGGGTAGGGGGTCCCGAACTGTGCGTCTAGGCCGGATGTAACAGGAGGCAGGGAACACTTTGTTTTACCCAGGTTCGGGCCCTCTCGATGGAGGTAATACCCTACTCCTGCTTGATTAATATTGATGATATGGGTAGTACAAGAGTAGACCTACCACGAGATCAAGGAGGCTAAACCATAGAAGCTAGCCTATGGTATGATTGTTGTGTATGGAGTTGATCGCCTACGGACTACAACCCTCCGGTTTATATAGACACCGGATAGGGTTAGGGTTACATGGAGTCGGTTACAATGGTAGGAGATCTTGAATATCCGCATCGCCAAGCTTGCCTTCCATGCCAAGGAAAGTCCCATCTGGACACGGGACGAAGTCTTCAATCTTGTATCTTCATATTCCAGGAGTCCGGCTGAAGGTATAGTCCGGCTACCCGAACACCCCCTAATCCAGGACTCCCTCAGTAGCCCCTGAACCAGGCTTCAATGACGACGAGTCCGGTGTGCAAATTGTCTTCGGCATTGCAAGGCGGGTTCCTCCTCCAAGTTCTTCATAGAAGATTGTAAACACCAAGAGTAGTGTCCGGTTCTGCAAAATAAGTTTCCACATATTGCCATAGAGAGAATAACATTGGCACAAATCAAATCTGCCGACGTATTCCGCAGTGCGTCATCACACTACGGCCAAGTCCTTTACTTGAATCATCTTTACTTTTCCACCTCAGCATGTTTTGCGAGGCGGTTTCCTTGGCACGTCTTGTCAAAGCAGAGATCGTGTACCCCCCTTTTACGGGATTCTCATCAATACGGACGTGGGTAACCCAATCGTGCCCGTTAGCATGTTTTCTCGATTAAAGGCGAGTCCCAAACGGTTACGGGGAGGGCTCCTGGTATTCAACCTCTTATAAAGAGACCAAGGCCTTACTCCTTTTTCCAATCTCAAACGAGTTCGCCCGTCGCCTCGAGTTCCAACACCCTAGGCTCCAAATTCCAGGCGCTTCGGACCTTCGACAATGTCCGGTTCTGACCTTCAAGGCCGATGGATGCCCTCCTCCGTCACGGAGGAGGACGTGCTAAAGTTGAGAGAGGCTAAGTTCTTGACCACCGAAATTCCGCATAGGTTGCCTGCTCAAAGGCAGGCTATTCCCAGTCCCCAGCCCGGTGAGAGCGTAGTGTTCATGTCTCACTTCCTTCGGGGATTAGGCTTCCCAATGGATCCCTTCGTGAGGGGGCTGCTGTTTTATTATGGGCTAGAATTTCATGACTTAGCCCCGGAGTACATCCTCCACATTTCCTCATTTATCGTTATGTGTGAAGCGTTCCTCCATGTTACTCCTCACTTCGGATTATGGCTCAAGACTTTTGGATTGGAGCCGAAGACGATCGAGGGACGACACGCAGAGTGCGGAGGCACTGTCATAAGTAAGAATGCTGATGCTCCATGGCCCAAGGGCTCCTTTCAAGAGGAGCTCGGCTTGTGGCAACGATAATGGTTCTATATCACCGCTCCCAGGAGCGCCAAGTGGGCGGCGCATCCTGCCTTTCGCTCGGGTCCCCCATCACGGCTAGCGTCATGGGTCAACAAAGGATTAGATTGGGGTTTGCCCAAAGACGTGCCCCTGTTACAGGGCCGAATTAAGGATCTCTTGGAAGGAGACCTCAGTTTGGTTAAGGTGACGCAGGTCATGCTGATTCGCCGAATATTGCTCGGCAAACGTCGCCCCCTTCGCCTGTGGGAGTTTAATCCAGAGGGACCGCAAGCTCTCCAGAATTTTATGGGCGCAACGCCCGCGGAGATGTATAGAATGTTCTTCGGATCACAAGAGATGTGTCCGGATTTAACCGAGGACGCAGGCCTAAGCTGCAATCACCCGGATACTCAAGTAAGCAACCCTGTGCCCGGACCTTCTATCCGTATAATTGTGATAAACTTGCCCCTAAAAGAGCCTTCCTTTTAAACAGGAGTGGATAGCGAAGGAAAAGCTGATCAGGTGTCCGGTTCCCCTTCCTGAAACCAGGCCGGATCCCGTGCTGGTCAGGATGCTGGAGATAATGCCTTTGGAGGGGGAGGACAAGGAAGCTATGGCCTCCTCAAAGGAGGCTGCCCCGAAGGGAGGAACCGACAATTCCTCTCCTAAGGGGAAGAAGAGAGCCGCCTCTGACGACCCGGAAACCATTGCCTCGAAACGGGGGAGAAAATTCTCGTCAGAGGGTCCGACGCCAGGGAGTTCCTCGGCCGGACTACGCCCTCAAGGGGATCAGCCCTCCAGCGAGCCGTAAGTAGAGAGAGGTTTTCCTTTTGAGGGATGAGAGAAATCCTTGATTTATATCCGAGAAGATTAATCGAAATTTTACCTTGTAGCTCGGACCTCAGCCCTTCTCAGCAGAGCTCGTCTTCAGGGGATCTTCTTCCGGAGATGATGGAGAGCGGGACGCCTCCCCCTGCCGTACCACCTAGCGAGGCGGGCGACCCTGAGGTGTCATCACGGAGGGTTTCTATGAATCTGGCAGGGGCGGAAGATAACTATGTGGCCTCCCAAGGCTCTCCGCGTCCGGCATTCGAAAGAGGCCACAGGACAAGTCCGGCACCGTCTGGTGCTCGGCCGGAGGAGCTGAAGATTCTGCTGGGGCGAGCTTCTATCTCAAAGGAGCACCGTGCATTGATGGGCATGGTGATTGAAAGGATTTCATCCACAGAAAGCGGATTGCATGAGGCCGTCAAAAGTTTACTGACGGGTTTTGAGGTACGTTAGATAATGTACACTTTTGTCATTTGCGCATAAGTAAGATGCGCCCTGTATAGATAGTAGCCCCTGAGACTCTGTGCTTGTCAAGAAATGATGGCACGTAGAGGATCATAATCCCAGGTCTAAGATGTCGCCTTTGGATGTAGGTGGCGAGGTGTCCGGAATCAAGCCGAACTGATGATGTGGCAGAACTAAAGCGGCAACTGGACATGGCAGGTGCCGACATCGCGCTTGTCAACAAGCGGCTTGATGAGGCTCAAGGTATGTAATTCTTCAGGCGGCATCATGTAAGAGGAGCTTCATGTAAGTGTCTTACAATGTGTATGCTTGACGCAGATGGTACGGCCGCCGTGGAGAATCTTAGGGCAGAACTTGCCCGAGCTAAGGAGCAAGCCAGAAAAAGCGACGCGGCTGCTGAGAAGGCCCTTGAAGAGCTGAAAGCCAAACAGGCTGCTCACTGCCTAAGCAAAGAAAAAATGGCCGAGATGGCCGAGAAGTTAAAGAGCGCTGCAGACCATTGCAAATTTCTTGAGAAAGAAGACCGGGCGAGACGGACGGAGTTAGAGAAGGCCGTTGCTGATGCCAAGGACGCTCGCTCTCCGATGAGAGCTGCGAAGGAGGAGCTGCGTCAGGCCAAACATATTGCGGCTGGTAAGCCCTTTATGCTGCAGAGGAAGTTTTGTGATCCGAAGTTTGCTCCGTTGGACCGGATGTGGAGTGTGGAGGATACCTATCTGGATTTGGCAGCGAGTGCTGCTGATGCGACTGAACACTTTCGAGATCAGAAAGATCGCAAAGTGGAAAAGCTTTTCTGGTCGCAGTTTCACAATCCAGAGCGTCCACTATCAGTGGATGATCGTTTGGCTCAATGGGCCGAACTGAATAGGTTGTCTGGACTCGCCATGAAGTACGTCATGGGTTACCTATGGCCGGGGAGATCGGAGCCGAAGAGTTATTTCAGCTTGGTGCAGCAATTCCTTGACGCGGTGCCGCGTATAGATGCAATGAAGAGGTCAGCATGCATAGAGGGCGCTAGGATGGCTCTTGCCCGTGTTAAGACATACTGGGCAGAGATGGAGACCACCATTGTTGCATCCCGAGATTCAGACAAAAGCCGAGTACCCTCCGAGCACTATTTTCAGGAAGTTCTTGAAGGCGCTCGTATAATAGAGACGCAGTGCCCGAAAGATGCTATGTTATGATAGCATATGTAATTATAAAATAATATTTTGATAAACTGTAGTGGCCTTTTTAATACTTGTGCCTCCAAGTATTGGGAACACCTCCTGTGCGGCCATTTTAAGATATATATATATATATATAGAGAGAGAGAGAGAGAGAGAGAATCTGAAAGATGGCAGTCGTTGGCTTCAGCCCCCACGCACATAGTGCAGGGGTGCTCGCAGAAGACACATTTTCACACTTAACCCAACGTCTTGGTCCTACAAAGGAGGTGATAGCGCAGCGGGCCAGGCAACCGGACTACAATGCTTTAACACTTTCACTTAGCCATAGGTGTTTAACAATGAGACTCTTTAGGTAGCTCCTTGGTGGCAACTGCGCTCGTCCGAATTCGGGGCGCGTATGTGCCTGACCGGGAAGCGGCCCTTCGTTAAAGCGGAGGAATCCTATAGATTCCGATAGGTCATCGAGTGGCTAACCAGTCTCACGCTGCATCATGACAATCAGTTTTCGGCTTTCTCTACTGAGGTGCTCGCCCTGGCCGAACTGGGGGCACAATCGCAGTAGTTCTCCTGGTGCTACCTTAGCCGGTAGAGCGGAACGTAAGGTAGCCGAACTCAGGAGCCAGGCAACCCAACATTTGACCAAAGACATGATTCGGAGCTGATGCATATAATGCCAAAACTCGCGACGCCGAACACTCCCTAAGGTGTTCGGTCTTTATGAGTGCGGGCGAAACGACACTCTTTATTAAAAAAGCCCCTAGTGTCCAGGTATGTGCAAAAATTCTGACGTGGCCACATGCCAAGACGCCAGCCTCCTCCTTGGTTATATCAGAAAGAAAAAACCAGGGGACGTGTAGCAACAAGAGACAGTAAAAAGGTTTACGCAGGGTCTTAATCTAAAAAGAATCCTTTAGGACGGGTCCCTACTGCACGTCTACGCCCGTGTCTCCGTTGTGCCGTATCCTGGACAGGCGCCGCACGACGTTCATCTGTAAAAGAGAGGAACTGAGTTGAAAACTGGTCGTGCCGAAAAAGTTTAAAATAAGCAAAGTATAAAGTAAGATATATAAGTTTGAGCTTTATTATCTCTTATTGTATATGCGTGGAGCCCCTAGTGCGGGGGTATATGGCTTCTAGGCCTGCATCAATGATGATTTTGCGCCGAACTCGTCTATCCGCGTTCGTGGTCTTGAATGACCTATTTTGAAGTTTTTTGGCCGGTGAGGCCATTTTGCTGTGGGGCTGTCAAAGCGGCCGCACAGTCCTCCGCTTGGGGAGGCGCACTTTAGTGCTTTCCCTTCAAAGAGATGATGCCTCATGGATCGGGCATCTTAAGCGTAAGAGATGCATAATGCGGTATTGCGTTAAAGCGAGCGAAAGCTTCGCGTCCCAGTAGTGCTTGATAGCGACTTGAAAACGAGACGATATGGAAGGTCAGCTTTTCGCGGCGGAGGTTATCGGCAGAGCCGAATGTGACTGTGAGCTGGAGAAAACCCGTACAATGGGTGTCCGGACCAGGTATTACCCCTTGAAAGGAGGTTTTGCTGCGGTGGATTCTTGCTGGGTTTATCCCCATGTGCTGGATTGTATCCTGATATATCAGGTTTAGTCGACTGCCGCCATCCATAAGGACATTTGAAAACTGGAGTCCGCCAATTATTGGATCGAGTATCAAGGCAGTCCAGCCTACATTCTTGATATTCCTAGAATAATCTAGCTAATCGAAGATGATCGGTTGTGACGACCAGTGGCAGGACCCTTTGGGCCGTGTGGTGCGTACCTTTACGGGCACCGCACGTTTTGTTATGTGAAGTGAGTTCACTGTTTTTACTTCTTGTGGGAAGTTCTTTTGTTTCTTGGTGCTCTGCTTTTGGGGTTCGTCCTCGTCTTCGCTTGGTGTGTCGAGCCCCTTGTGTTCGGCATTGAGTCTGCCGGATTGTTTGAAAACCCAACAGTCTTTGTGGGTATGGTTAGCAGGCTTCCCGGGAGTACTGTGTATATGACATATCCTGTCCAGGATTTTATCCAGGTTGGATGGATCGTCCCTGTTATCCTGGTGGGGGGGTGCGATTTTTCCTGATTTTGCCATGAGCCTTTGAATCCGGCATTGACTGCCATGCTCTTCGGACTTTTGTCCTTAGTCCAGCGACGGTCCATGTTGCGTTGCGGTTTTCCGTTTCCATCCCTAGTTTCGGATGTACTTGGGTTGCTGGGGCTGCACCTTGCCAACCAGCTGTCCTCCCCTGCACAAAAGCGGGTCATGAGGCTTGTTAGTGCGGCCATTGTTCTTGGCTTTTCTTGGCCGAGGTGTCTGGCGAGCCATTCGTCTCGGACGTTATGCCTGAAAGCTGCTAAGGCTTCGGCGTCCGGACAGTCGACTATCTGATTCTTTTTAGTGAGGAATCTATTCCAGAACTGCCGAGCTGATTCCCCGGGTTGTTGAGTTATGTGACTAAGATCGTCTGCATCCGGAGGGCGGACATAGGTCCCTTGAAAGTTTGCTCGGAAAGCATCCTCGAGCTCTTCCCAGCTTCCAATTGTGTTTTCGGGAAGGCTTTTAAGCCAATGCCGAGCTGGCCCTTTAACCTTAAGGGGTAGATATTTTATGGCGTGGAGATCATCTCCTCTAGCCATGTGTATGTGGAGGATATAATCCTCGATCCAGACTCCAGGGTCTGTTGTTCCATCATATGCCTCTATGTTTACGGGTTTGAATCCCTCTGGGAATTCGTAGTCCAGGACCTCATCGGTGAAACATAGGGGGTGTGCGACGCCCCTGTATTTGGGTGTGCCGGATTCTGATGATGGCCTGATAGCGTTGCTTACGAGAGCTTGCTTTCTTGGCCCATAAATGGACCTGACTGGGCCGTGATGCGAATCCTTAAGTGGGTCGCATGCCGATTTAGGTGCGGCGCCGCTTGCCGCTTTATGGGATCGTCTATCCGACCATGTGGCTTTTTCATTTTTTGAATGCGAGGGCTCTAGGGCCTCTTCGTCGAATTCAGGCAGTAGCTTTCTTTTTGGATAGCTTTTAGTGCGGCGACTGTTGCCGTACTTATCTGTGGTATTGATTACTTTACTCCATCTAATCCGGAGTGCGTCTTCCGCTATTTTTAGCTTCCGCTTCTGCTTCTTTAGGCTTCTGCAGTTGCAACGAGCCTCTCGTGGAGATTCTTCTGCTCCGTAGGTTTATTTGGTGTGAGGTCGCCGTTTTCGCCGGAGGAGGGATGTTCGGTTTCTCTATACGTGTTTCCTTGTTCAGACGGTTGCTCTAAAGCCTGCTCGTCGTCTACCGGCTCGTCCTGCTCTATGGCTGGGTTTTTGTTGAGGCAGGGCTTGGGTCGGTGTTTACGCCGACGCTTTGATTGCTTTTCGGGGGGTCGATCTCCCGTCCCATCCCCTTTTTCCTCGTTGTCGCTTCCTTTAGGGGTATCCACCATGTACACATCGTGAGATGAGGTGGCTGTCCAATGCCCTATGGGCGTTGGTTCGTCGGTATCTCCTGCATCTTCATTCATGCTGTCGATGTCTCCGGAGTTGAAGTTGAGCACGTCGTTTAAATTGTCGACAGTGGCTACCAAGTGGGTGGTGGGTGGGCTTTGAATTTCTTCATCGTCCGTATCCCCTCCTCGTTGACCGTAGTTCGGCCAGGGCTCTTCTGATAAGGAGAGAGACTTGAGAGAGTTCAGGACATCGCCACAGGGCGAGTGCTGAAAGATGTCTGCGGCGGTGAACTCCATTGTCGGCGCCCAATCGGATTCGATTGGCAGGGGTGCGGGGGGTTCAGAGTCCGGGGAGGAGTCCAGATCCTTGGAGTCACGGGTCGTGCAGAGTGCGGGGCTAGCGTTCGGCTCGATCGCTTTCGGGATCGCAGCCCCTGAGGTGACGTCCAACCGCTCATCCTCAATTGGCGCAATAGGCTCCGAGTTAGGGGTCGGAACCGATGCGTGTGCGGCCTCCAGGACACTGTCCGGGGGCAGAGCTAGATCATGCCCCTCGAGATAGTGCGGCGCGCTTGGCCATGGCTCAAGCCCGTCGAAGATCAAGTCTCCGCGGATGTCGGCCGTGTAGTTTAAGCTTCCAAACCTGACCTGATGGCCAGGGGCGTAGATTTCGATCTGCTCCAGGTGGCCAAGCGAATTGGCCCGCAGAGCGAAGCCGCTGAAGACGAAGATCTGTCGGGGGAGAAAAGTCTCACCCTGGACGGTATCGTCGTTGATGATCAAAGGAGCCATCAGGCCTAAAGGCGACGACACAGAGGAACTCTCAATGAAAGCACCAATGTCGGTGTCAAAACCAGCGGATCTCGGGTAGGGGGTCCCGAACTGTGCGTCTAGGCCGGATGGTAACAGGAGGCAGGGAACACTTTGTTTTACCCAGGTTCGGGCCCTCTCGATGGAGGTAATACCCTACTCCTGCTTGATTAATATTGATGATATGGGTAGTACAAGAGTAGACCTACCACGAGATCAAGGAGGCTAAACCCTAGAAGCTAGCCTATGGTATGATTGTTGTGTATGGAGTTGATCGCCTATGGACTACAACCCTCCAGTTTATACAAACTCCGGATAGGGTTAGGGTTACATGGAGTCGGTTACAATGGTAGGAGATCTTGAATATCCGCATCGCCAAGCTTGCCTTCCACGCCAAGGAAAGTCCCATCCGGACACGGGACGAAGTCTTCAATCTTGTATCTTCATAGTCCAGGAGTCCGGCTACCCGAACACCCCCTAATCCAGGACTCCCTCACTATGCCTCACCCACCACACTATTCCGTGTTTCAAACGGGAGATGCTCAGTACCGCAATATGCACCAGAAGCGTCTCCGCGGAGAGCAGTGCTCGCGCCTGGCACATCTTCGAAGAGGAAGGCCAATGATAGCACGACAGAACCCTCGTCAAAGAGGTAAGGCTTTTCTTTTCAAGAATACCCGTTCTGATCGTCACATCCAACTAAAATTCCACTCGGCATATTCCAGCAAGAAAAGTATCCGCCGGACTGTGTCTGGGGATCCGGCCGGTCGTGCCTTTACTAGCCATGTTCCAGACTCCGCCCAGAGAATGGGGGCTGATACGGGAGCGACGACGGACTGTCCTCCCACACAGGATTTGGACGATGTGTCCGTCACGAAATCTGAAGTGGAGAGCGCTATGAATCATCATCATCAGAGGGCCATTCTTCATAACCCTGTTTTTTTTTAAAGCATCATTTGAAGCCTTCAATTCGGCCGATGCGTATATTCGAGCTGCTCAGGATGGGCTTGTCAGAGCCACAGACCAGCATCTAAAAGATATGCAGGTAAGCGTAGATTTAATAATCATACACCAGTAACCCCGAGACTTAAAGTAGTTGATACAACTGATTTAAGGATCAATGTATAACCAGGTGCTTACGGAGAAGAACACCCTATTAACTCAGGAACTAGAAAAGTGTCGGACCCAGCTAACTGCTGCCAATGCCGAACTGGAGAAATCCAAGAAGGCATCCCCTGGTAATGTTTCCCTCCATCGAGAAAACATAATGGTACACTAATAATACTAACCAGGTTGCTTACCTTTTTATTGGATCATTAGACCAACTACAAGAACAACTGGACGCCGCTCGAAGCAGAGAACATGGAGCCAAAAAACTGCTAGCCGCGGGCGAGTGTGTGCTAACAAAAGTGGTTCAAGAGAAAAACAAGCTCTAGGATTCGAACACCCAAATGAGCAAGGAACTAAAAGATGTACGGGCCCAGCTAACAGACTCCATAAAGGAGAATAAAAGGCTGCAGGTGGCATATTCCACTATGTAGTTCGAACTTACCTTCGAATAATTCAGAGGTGGAAAGGGCTGCAGACTTATGTCTACAGGTATGCTGACTGGTCGCCCCGAAGAGGAGATGTCCGGATCAGTCGAGCGATCTGCTACAAGAACTGTCGCAGGTGCACGAGCAGGCTCGGCAGGCGATGCGAAGTGTTGCCAAGGCCCTATGGCCAGCCACCTCCCCTCCGAGAAAGATGCAGGAGCTGATGTAGCTATTTAAGGGAGCGCGGCAGCGCTTTTGACTTTGGAAGATATCCGGCCTGTCGGGAAGGCGCACGAGAAGCCTGGGCCATGGTGAAAACGCGGTATACCAAGCTTGATCCGAATCATATGGCTTGGGTCGGACCTCTAGGGTCAGATGGAAAAGAAATTCCCGTGAATTTGGTATATAACCAAGTGTAAGTAGACGCCAAATATTCCCAGCAGGATTGTAAATTAGATCGCCTGCTGGACGGCATAGAGGAGGAAATTTTTGAGTCGTAGTGACTATGTACTTTCCCTGACATATGTGATTCTAGTTGGATTATAAAACAATTGTCATGGACGACCTTTTGCTTCGACCTCTGGCCCCGAAGGTGCGGAGTGTTTCCGAATACCCTAGCGGTAGAATATATCGGGGTATGCATGGGAACCATTCGTAGGGGTCATAGTTGCTTGAATAGACAATGTGTATCCAGCTAGTTATGTTATATTACATTATGTAAGAAACATCTTCCAGACAGAATAGTTTCGTTAAGGGTTCCTTTCCCTGGGTGTGCGTGCGTTTAATGTGCATGTCTGAACTGTGATTGAAAAAATCATATTGTAAGTAACTTCTGGGGTTTCACAATGGAGTGAATGCGGAAACCTCTTTAATTCACCGACCGAATATTCCTTAAGAACGATAGCTTTCGGCTTCACCCAGTCTGAGGTACACATCCGGATGACCCGGTAGTAACAATCGCAGAGGTGCTCCCTTTATGCCCTAGCCGAACTAACGGGAACGTAGGGCATAAGCACAGGAGCCAGGCAACCCAGCTTGGCCAAAACTTAAGTCATATCGATGCATATAATGGCGAAGAAAAGGTACATATGGGAAGAATACATATTTGGTGAGCTTGATGCTCAAAGAATAATAGCAAGCTTCTGTACAAGAAGCCCCCAGGTATAATGGACGTACATATTTGGAGATGTACGCATCAGGGGAGCACGGTCTAGCCGTACTAAAGCCGTAGGGCTAAAGAGCAAAACGAAAAGAGAGAAAAAAATAACGTTAATAACAGGAGGAAGGAGACGAACATAGAGTTCGGCACTAGGCATAGAATCGTCGGAGTCTGGCCGCATTCCAGGGGTTCGGCTCAAAGTGATTGTCTGACGCATCACGCCGGCGGTACGCTCCTCCGGTGAGAACTTCGTCAATGATGAAGGGACCCTCCCACTTGGGCTTGAGTTTGTCCTTTTTCTTCTCCGGCAGGCGTAGAACAAGTTCACAAAAGTTATAAGTATTGGCCCGCACTTCTCTGCTTTGATACCTGCGAGCCTGCTGTTGATAAAATGCGGAACGGGCTTTTGCGACATCGCACTCCTCCTCCAGGGCATCTAAGCTGTTCTGCCGATCAAGCTCGGCCTCTCTCTCTTCGTACATGCACACTCGAGGTGAGTCATGAATAATGTCGCAAGGTAACACTGCTTCCGCACCGTACACCATGAAGAAAGGTGTATATCCAATAGTGCGGTTGGGCATGGTCCGCAGCCCCTGGAGTACGGAGTGATGTTCCTCCACCCAGTGCTTGTCTGATTCTTTCAAAGACCGCACTAGTCTAGGTTTGATGCCGCTCATAATAAGACCATTAGCCCGTTCGACTTTGACCGTTTGTCTGTGGGTGATAGAGAGAGGCGTAATCGAGCTTAATGCCCAGATTAGCACACCAAGTTTTCACTTCATCGACTATGAAATGGGAGACATTATCGGTGATGATGTTGTGTGGAACACCATAATGGTGTACCACGCCGGATATGAAATCTATTATCGGCCCTGCCTAGGCCTTTTTGACTGGTTTGGCCTCTATCCACTTAGTGAATTTATCCACCATGACCAGTAGATACTTTCTCTTATGGCTTCCTCCTTTAAGGGGTCAACCATATCGAGTCCCCAGACCGCAAAAGGCCAAGTGATGGGGATTGTTTGTAAGGCAGTGGGGGCATATGGCTTTCGTTGGGGAAGAGTTGGCATCCGACGCAATGTTGGACAAGGTCCTGTGCATCTGCTCGGGCCGTTGTCCAATAAAACCCTGTACGAAAGGCCTTGCTAACAAGGGCCCGAGCTACGGCGTGGTGCCCGCCGAGACCTGCATGAATCTCAGCCAGAAGTTGTCGCCCCTCCTCTTCGGAGATACATCTTTGAAGGACTCCGGTAGCGCTTTTCTTATAGAGCTCTCCGTCATGAACCTTGTAGGCCTTCGAACGTCGGACAATGCAGCGGGCCTCATTCTAATCCTCGGGAAGCTCCTTCTTATTAAGGTAGTGGAGGAATGGTTTGGTCCATTGGGCAATGACTGCCATAATGAGATGGGCTGATGGTGTTATTTCGGTGGTTGAGCCTCCGATGATATCGCTGTGTTCGGAATCTGGGGTTGTGTTCGGATCCGGACTAGTGTTGCCGCCCTCCCCCTGCCACACCACGGATGGCTTAAAAAGCCTTTCCAGATAAATTTTAGGTGGGACGGGGTCGTGCTTAGCGCCTATGCGAGCAAGAACGTTCGCTGCTTGATTACTTTCTCGGGCCACATGATGGAACTCGAGTCCCTCGAACCAAGCCGACATTTTTAGGACGGCATTACGATAAGCTGCCATCTTCGGGTCTTTGGCATCGATGTCTCCATTTATTTGAGATATTGCGCGGTTTGAGTCCCCGCGCACTTCCAGGCGCTATATGCCCATGGAGACAGCCATCCGGAGACCCTGCAATAAGGCCTCGTATTCAGCTGCATTATTGGAGCCTATGTATAGTATTTGGAGTACGTACTGAACAATGTCTCCAGTAGAGGACGTTAAAACGACGCCCGCTCCTAGTCCTGCCAGCATTTTGGAGCCATTGAAATACATAACCCAATTGGAATATGTGCTGTACTCTTTAGGGAGTCCGGCCTCTGTCCATTTGGCGACGAAGTCAGCCATTACTTGGGATTTAATAGCTCGATGGGGTTTATATGTAATGTCAAATGGGAGGAGCTCACTGGCCCATTTGGCAATCCGGCCCGTGGAATCACGATTGTTTATTATGTCATTGAGTGGTACTTCGGAAGCCAACATGATCAAACACTCCTAGAAGTAGTGTCATAGCTTTCGGGATGCCATGAGGACCGCGTATGCTATCTTTCGATAATGGGGGTACCTGGATTTGCATGGTGTAAGGACAGTGGATACGTAGTATACTGGCTTCTGAAGCGGGAATTTGGGTCCGTCCTATTCTCATTCAACGACGAGTATGATGCTCACCACCTGATGTGTTGCCGATATGTATAGCAACATGGGTTCGCCCACGTTTAGTGCGGCCAGGATTGGGTTGCTCGCTAGAAGGGTTTTTATTTCTTCCAGTCCGGTTGTTGCCGCGTCAGTTCACTCAAAGTGATCGGTTCACTGTAGAAGACGATAGAGTGGCAGTGCCTTTTCTCCCAATATGGAGATAAAGCGGCTTAGAGCTGCCATGCAACCCGCGAGTTTTTTGGCTTGTTTAAGGTCTGTTGGCATAGCCAATTGTGATAGAGCTCGGATTTTGGCTGGATTTGCTTCAATTCCTCTATTGGAAACGATGAAGCCCAGCAGCTTTCCTGCGGGGACGCCAAAAACACACTTTTCCGAATTGAGCTTAATGTCGTATGTGCGGAGGTTGTCAAATGTGAGGCGTAGGTCGTATATTAGTGTTTTGATGCGCCTTGTCTTGATTACGAGGTCATCCACATAGGCTTCAAATGTCTTTCTGATCTGTTTCTCCAGGCATGTTTTGATCATGCGTTGATAAGTGGCACCGGCGTTCTTGATTCCGAAGGGCATGGTGTTGAAGCAGAATGGACCATATGGGGTGATGAATGCTATTGCAACTTGATCGGACTCCTTCATTTTAATATGATGGTATCCGGAATGTGCATCAAGGAAGCATAATGAGTCATGTCCTGCGGTAGCATCAATGATCTGGTCAATGCGGGGGAGGGGGAAGGGATCCTTAGGGAAAGCCTTATTGAGGTCTTTGAAATCGACGCACAGGCGCGAGGACTTGTCCTTCTTTGGAACCATCACTAGGTTTGCCAGCCAGTCCGGATGTTTTATTTCTTTGATGAATCCTACCTCGATTAGCTTGGCTAGCTCCTCCCCCATAGCTTGATGTTTGGGTTCGGAAAAGCGCCGCAGTGTTTGCTTGACCAGTTTATATCCCTTCAATATATTGAGGCTGTGTTCCGCCAACTCACGTGGGATTGGGTGCCAGGCAAATATATCCCAATTGTCACGCAGGAACTCCCGTAGCGCAGCGTCAACCGTTGGGTCTAGTTGTGCTCCAATGGATGTTGTCTTCTTGGGGTCCGTTGGATGGACTTGGAATTTGACTATTTCATCTGCTGGTTTGAAGGAGGTGGATTTGGGTCGTTTGTCTAGGACCACATCATCCCTGTCCACCGTGGAGCGCATCGCGGTTAATTCTTCAGCCGCGAGGGCTTCAGATAATGGCTCAAGGGCCAGGGATGCGGTTTTATTCTCGGCGCGGAGTGCTATGTCTGGATCACTAGCTAGAGTGATTATACCGTTGGGCCCAAGCATCTTAAGCTTCATGTATCCATAATGGGGTACCGCTTGGAAGCGCGTAAATGCATCTCGCCCTAAGAGGGTGTGATATCCGCTGTTGAAAGGGGCCACTTGGAAGGTTATTTCTTCGGACCGATAGTTCTTCGGTGTGCCGAATACCATGTCGAGTGTGATTTTTCCCACGCATCGTGCCTCCCGAATGGGAATGATTCCTCGGAAGGTTGTGTTGCTTTGCTCGATGGGGCTCCTGTCTGTTTCCATTTTTTGTATTATATCCTCATAGATGAGGTTTAGTCCGCTGCCGCCGTCCATGAGAACCTTGGTGAGGCGAAAGACGTCCACAATTGGGCTGAGGACCAAGGCGGCTGGTGCTCGGACTGTCCTGTATTTTGGCTCGTCTCCAACATTAAAGGTTATCGCCGTGTCATTCCAAGGGTATATTGTTGCAATCTGGCAGACTTTGGCGAGTTCGCAGAGTGCCCTTTTGCGCCTATTGTTTGAGGCGAATGTCTCGAAGACCGTCAATGATTTGAGGTCGTCGTCTTCTGGGGGGTGTTGCTCTAGGGTATTCCTGGTGAGGATATCTTCACCACTCTTGGCCACCTGCCGGAGTATCCAACATGCTCTAAGGCTGTGGGTTGGTATGCTATCCAGTGTTGTGTGTATTTTGCATGGCCCGTCGATCCATCCTTCCAGAATTGCTCCATGCCCCATAACGGGCTTGTGTTTCTTTACCATTTGTCCCGGCGTACTATGAGGGTGCGCCCTTTTCGTCTAAACAAGGGGTTGAGTGGGGACTGCTGGTCCCCACCATGCTGCCTGAGTTTTCGAAGCGCTTTCCATTACGCTGTACTTCTGCATGATAGTTGTCAAGTTAGCAAAGTGTAATATGTGACGGTGGTTGATGGCGTTGAGGATTCCCTCGTCCATGCAATTGTTGCAAAACGCTGAGATCGCGTCTTCGTCGCGGCAATCTTTGATCTTGTTTTTGACAAGGAGGAATCTAGCCCAAAAGTGGTGGACCATTTCCTGAGATTGTTGTTGCGTGCTCAAGAGAGCGCTTATGTCTGGGTGGGTGGGTGGAATTAAATCCGAACCCTGACCCAATTTTGGGTCCGCAGTCTGAAGATCTTCCGGACTTAGTGGTTCGATCTTCGGGATATCAACTGATTTTTGAAGCTTATCGTCCAGTTCTATGTTCGGAGGACAAGGCGTGTCTTTCTACTGGTAGGTGTCCAGCTTCTCGAGGTCGGAGATCCGAACATAGTTCGTCCTCAATATAGAGGAGGAGTTATCTTGCTCCTCGACTACCCCTATCTGGTGGGTGATCGGTGGAGATTTAATTTCTCTCTGGTCGGGTTTAAGCCCAATCCGATCGTAGTCTGTAGTCACCCCAAGGTGACAATGCGATCTAGGAGTTTGTTTAAAGACGATAACTTCGTAGGATCCATCCATTTGGCGTATTCAGAATCGATGCAGAGGCGATTTTCGATGACTCGAGAGGTCATCAGCGTTGGCTCAAGGGCCGAGCGGGCGGTCATGATAAAACCGCCTAGCCGAAGGGTTTGGCCTGGGGCCAGAGCTCCTCCGGAGGTGATAGTTTCCTTGACGATAAGTTGAGCCATCAACCCTTTAGACGACGGCATAGTGGATCTCTCAATGCAAGCACCAATGTCAGTGTCAAAACCGGCGGATCTCGGGTAGGGGGTCCCGAACTGTGCGTCTAAGGTCAATGGTAACAGGAGACAGGGGACACAATGTTTTATCTAGGTTCGGGCCCTCTCTATGAAGGTAATATCCTATGTTCTGCTTGATTGATCTTGATGAATATGAGTATTACAGGAGTTGATCTACCATGAGATCGTAATGGCTAAAACCCTAGAGGCCTAGCTTGTATTGTTATGGTAATGTCTATCCTCCAGACTAAATCCTCCGGTTTATATAGACACCGGGAGGATCTTGGGTTACACAAGGTTGGTTACAAAGAAAGAAATCTACATATCTAGTCGGCAAGCTTGCCTTCCACACCAAGGAGAGTCCTATCTGGACACGAGTGTAGTCTTCGGTCTTCGTATCTTCACAGCCCACTAGTCCGGCCCATGGCTAACAGGTCGGATGCCCGAGGACCCCTTAGTCCAGGACTCCCTCAGCTAGGATATCCACTGCACCCAGATTGTGGTGCGACATGTCCATTTAACTTCAAAACTCAAACTACCCGTGTACAATATTGGCTCGTAGCGAAGTTACTATTTTAAAAAAGGCCGCCGTGCGTTCGGCCGGGATCAAACCCACAAAACGAGATATACACTCCGGCAACCACTAGTAGTACTCATTGGAGTACAACGCAACCTAGAATCATCTTTTGTCGCTAGTAGTACATTGTTCCTTACAAGAAATCACTAATAATGCCAAGAAACTACAACCACTTGCATATGTGGCAGACTTAAGAAAAGACTACCTTATCAACCATTGTACATGCCCTTACCAACCAGCCCTACCAAGAAACGACTACTCTACAAAGTGCCGTTATAGGCACGTTTCAGCCCATGTCGCCCCTTAAGTCAACGCCTTCTATTCCACCGGCAAGTTAGGCATTATGACTTGTGGGACCTACATGTCAGTCTGCATAAAAATCCCCGAGTCAATCTAACCCTGCCATCCAAACACCACTTTGGTTAGAGTTAGTTCAGGGTTAGAATCTAACCTCTGACTTAGAGTATCCAAACAGGTCCCATGTCGCCCATTAAGTCAACGCCTTCTATTCGACCGGGAGTTATGACTTATGGGACCTTCATGTCGGTCTGCACAAAAATCCCCGAGTGACCTCCTACCTCCGGCCCATCCACCTAGTCATCCTCAGCCATGGGACATAGCTACCACCGCCGCAGAAGGCGAGGTTAGAACCGCCGGCAGTGCGAAATGCATCTTGCGGCAGCCCAGATGACATCTCCGTCCGACGCTCGCGGCCGCTAGCTAGCCAAGATAGCTCCGTCCAGTTGCTTGTCTGCAAGGTTTGCTAGCTAGATTGGCACGGTGGCACGGCTGCTTGCTCACACGCGCCGCACTATGGCCAGCCATCTGGCTCGAGCGAAGGTCAGCGTGATGGCTTGCTCGCGCATGAGTCACGCTCGGGCCAGCCTGCCAACCCGTGCGGAGGCCAGCGCGGCGTCCGGACCATCCGGCGAAGCGGCGGCCAACTCCCTCATCACCAGCGCCACCAATGAACATGCATTAGTACTTTTTGAAGTAATGTTTAGGAAAAATAATGATTTGAGGGGGAATATAAAAGGATAGAAGGTCAGATGTGGTCACTCGTGTCAATGGTCAAACAAAATGTGTTGGTTCAAGCTACCTTGTTAGCACGGACGTGTGGGCCAACCCTATCATAAACGGGTTTAAATGAGCCTAATCGGCACTAGGTAGTAGTTTTTTGCACGGATTATGTCACATCCCTAGCTTCTGGTGCTGCCTAGTGTTTGCATCATGTTTAAATTTTTGAACTTGAACTGGGGAAATTTGGAAGCCTCAAAACCCTAAATAAAAGAACGGCAAAAACCCTAAAATCTCATTCATTGTTCCAAAATGCTCTTCTTAAATGTTTGATAATTTTGGCAAAGGGTTCTGGTCCCAACCAAAATATTGAACATTTTTAAGGACTTAATCTTGGGACTTTGAATTTAAATCATTAGCTATTTGAATTTGAATTATATTCATATAACTAGAATATAATTTCAAATACCCCTGAAATATTTTATGAGCTTTTGGAAAAGTCCATCTAGCAAAATAAAAATATTCAGAGGAGTTTTTGGCATTGTTTGAATTATTTTAAATTCAAAACAGTGGCAAAATAAATTAAAAAAAAAATAAAACAAACAGAAAATAAAACAGAGCACATACCTGGCCACTTACCTGGCCTTATCTGGCAGCCCACCAGCAGCCCAGTCCACCAGAGCCGGCCCAGCCCGCCACCGCTACCCCCCCTGTCGCCTTCCTCCTCTGCCAGGAGGACGCGCGTGCGGCCGACACGCGCACGCACGCGCCCCGGCCACCTCCTCCCTCCTAGCCTGCCTGGCTCCCCCTCGTCGCGCCTAGACGACGCCAGCGCGACCCCCTGGACCCCCTGGCTCTCTCTCACTCTCCCCCGACCCTTTCCCCCTTCTCTGCTTTTTTCCCCTCTCGCGCCCGAACGCCTCCGTCGCCGCCGCACACCGCCACCGCGCTCACCGGCCATCCCTCGAGCAACCGTCGTGCTCGTCGGCTCTGCCTCGTCGTCCGCGTCATCCCAGATGAGCCACGCATCCTCAGGCGCCCTGCAACATCGCCGCCATCGTCGTCTTCTACCTTCGGCCGCCCGGATCTCCGGCGACCCTGTGCTGCCTCCGATGCCCCCCCGGCCTCGTCTCCGCCTCGAATGGATCTGCCGTGAGCCCCTACTGCTTCTCATATGCTCGCCCCCTTCGTTCTCGCCCCCTAGCCCCATCTCCCACCGCGGCCGAGAGCTTCTCGCCGCCGGCCATGGCGTGGCCGTGGCCACAGCCACCGCAGCTCGTTCTCGAGCCCACCGTCGTGCTCACCATAGTCCCAGGAGCACATAGCACTCACCAACGCCTCCCCTGGCGCCCTGCATCGCCTAACCTGTCGTTGCCGTAGCTCCGGCCGCCGCCTAAGTGGTCGCCGCCGTCAACCCCGGCCTCCCTGTGCCCAGCTGCGTGCGCCCCTAGATGCGCGGGAGCACGGGCTCCCTCTTGGTGCCCTCAGCGCGACCAGCCGCGGGCTGTAGCGCCGTCCCGAGCAACTCCGGCGAGGTCTCGCCGACGCCGTCGTCGCCGGCGTCACTTGCTGACGTGGTTGGTTTAATTAGCCACTAATCACCGCACCGTGTCACAGACAGCCGGGCCCCACCGCCTAACTAACCGGCTAACTATAATAGATTAGGTTTAATCTAATTGCAGTGGCCCCACGCGTCAGTTTTGACCGCGCTGACGTGGCCGTTGACTGGGCCCACACGTCAGCGGCACTAACCAGCCCCAGTCACTAACCAGTGGACCCCACTGGTCAGGTTTGACCTGGACCCGCCTAGTTGACCTGCTGACATCAGCATGACCTAGTGCTGATGCAATAAATCATTTTCTGGTTTTAAAATAATCCAGGAAATCCAGAAATTGTTGCAAACTTCTAAAATTCATATAAAATCAACCGTAACTCCAAATGAAATAAATTATATATGAAAAATGATCAGAAAAATCCAATCTATCCATCTCTACCATTTTTGTTCATGTTAGAACAACTTATAGCTGCTGTTTAGCACAAATCAATTAAATGGCATTTAAACTCTCACATATGGAGTTTGAATTTGAACCTAGTGTTCAAACCAACCCCATTTAACCTGTTGCTAGATGCATTAGCCCAAAACACATTCATATTGCCATGTCATAGCATGCATCATATTGTGCATTGCATTGATCGTGTTTCTTCTGTGTTTGCCGGTGTTGTTCCCCCTCGGTAGACGCTGTACCGATGATGTGATCGTTGACACTGATGAAGACTCAATGTTATCTTCAGAAGTGCCAGGCAAGCAAAACCCCCTTGTTCATTCCAATACAATCCTACTCTCTCGCTCCTGCTCTCTTTTACTGCATTAGGACAACACCGATTCAACTGTTATATGCTGCGGTAGTTGAACCCCTTTATCCTCTGCATGACCTGTCATTGCCACAGTAAATAGATGAAACCCACTAGCATGAGTAGGAGTTGTTTGAGCCCTGTTGTGCCTACTCATTCATGCTTGTTTGTCATGCCTGCTACTGCTTAGAGTTGAGTCAGGTCTGATTCATCGGGGATGAATCAGAGGTGTGTGAACATGTCCTACCGTTGAGAGCTAAGTGTGTGAACACGATTTGGTAAAGGTAGCGGTGAGAGGCCATGTAGGAGTACATGGTGGGTTGTCTCATTGCAGCCGTCTTCAGGAACCGAGTTCTATGTTTGTGATCCATGACCAGTTACTACCACACATTGGGTTCCGGTAACTCGACCCCTCTCGACTTATTAATCAACATGATCTCTGTCCAGGAGTTGCAACTAGTTTCTGGTGTTTGTAGGTAGTGTTAGTAGTCTACCAAGTGGCACCCGATACAGGTGGGCTTGGGACAGACTAGGCACAGTGGCACGGTGTACCAAGTGGCACCCGGATGGTGGGCTTGGGAACCCTGCTCACATCGTTTGGGGCCGTGAGCGACACCCCGGCCGGATCTCCTTGCGGATGGAACCCGAATAGGCGATAAACCTGGACGAGAGACTTGTGTGGTTAGTCAGGTCGTGGCCGACTCCCTCGCCTGGCTTCTGCTTGAAGGTTGCCGAGGTACATGACGTGTACAGGGCGATAAGTGGCGGGAGCGTGTGTGAAGAAGTACACCCCTGCAGGGTTATCATTATCTATTCGAATAGCCGGATTCCTCGGATATGGAAACTTGGACCCCTTGCATAGTTCATAGACAAGTGAAAGTGGATACTCTAAAATACGCAAGATAAGCGTGAGTGCTATGGATGGCGTTCTCGTAGGGAGACGGGAGCGGTTCCATAGTGGTGTATTGATATGGTGAATATGTGGACTCGTGTGCGCCACCTCAAAAGAGTTACTTGCAGTCGTAGTTTAGGATAGCCACCGAGTCAAAGCTGGCTTGCTGCAGTTAAACCCCACCATCCCCTTTGTTGATAATGATGCATATGTAGTTAGTTCTGATGTAAGTCTTGCTGGGTACATTTGTACTCACGTTTGCCTATTTTATGTTTTTGCAGAGAGACTTCGGTCTCGCTAGTAGTTCTGCGTGGACTTCGACGTTTAGCTTGTTACCTCAGCTACGATCTTGTGCCCTCGGCAGGATCTGGTAGATAGTCAGGCTTCTCAGCCTTTTTCATTTATAGATGTCTGTACTCAGACATGATAGCTTCCGCTTGTGCTTTGATTTGTATGCTCTGAATGTTGGGTCATGAGACCCCTGTTTGTAATATCCCGCTCCTCGGAGCCTAATGAATACTTACTTGTGTCACAGAGTCATGTTGTGATGCCTTGTTATATTTGCACATATCGAGCATATTGTGTGTATGATTGAAATGCTTGGTATGTGTGGGATCTGACTATCTAGTTGTTTATCTTTAGTAGCCTCTCTTACCGGGAAATGTCTCCTAGTGTTTCCATTGAGCCATGGTAGCTTGCTACTGCTCCGGAACACTTAGGCTGGCCGGCATGTGTCCTTCTTCGTTCCAGTGTCTGTCCCTTCGGGGAAATGTCACGCATTGAGTACCGGAGTCCTGTTAGCCCGCTACAGCCCGGTTTACCGGAGTCCTGCTAGCCCAGAGCTACAGCCCGGACCCACTTGCTGATGACCGACACGTTCGATGCTGGGTCATGGATGCCTGTCCCTGTAAGTCTGTGCCACTTTGGGTTTACGACTAGTCATGTCAGCCCGGGCTCCTTATCATATGGATGCTAGCGACACTATCATATACGTGTGCCAAAAGGCGCAAACGGTCCCGGGCCAGGTAAGGTGACACTCGTGGGAATACCGTGCGTGAGGCCGCAAAGTGATATGAGGTGTTACATGCTAGATCGATGTGGCATTGAGTCGGGGTCCTGACAGTGTTGGTATCAGAGCTTGACTGCCTGTAGGATTACCAAGCCAAACTGGTCGAAGTTGAGTCTAGAAATTCTTTAGTTATATAAGGGAATTGATTGTGGGATGGAACGTAAGGCTCTTTTTACTCCTTATACCTTATGCCCTTCTGATCTGAGTCATCTTATCTTTCCTACGGGGTTAAGGAATTAGGATTTCTCTTCTTTCTATCAGGATCACGTGTTACTAATCTGTAGACTTGTAAGATTGTTGGACTTAAGCCTCGTTTCAGTTCCTATTACTTCTGTATGTTAATTGTTGATCTTGAAACCTTGATATTGTGCTTCTGAGTGGTTATGCCACCATTTTTGTGAATGTCTCAAATCTTTTCTGAGCATTTACAGCCGTTATGCTGTCCGAGTCATCCCAGGTTTCTAAACAGTCTGATGCATTTGCAAATCCCTTCTTCCCGTTCCCGATGTCCTTTTGGTCAGATTAATCACACAAATTAGTGAGTTGAGGTACTTTATTGCCTCGACATATATGTTGGAGTTAATAATTATGACCCTAAGTGCTTAGGGGATCATCTAGTGGTCTAGCCATGATTTGTGTCCCACTGTGATGATTCTGGCCTTTATCCTCGAAAGCATTCCGTGATGCTACTTAGTAGTAGGTATTCTATTCCTGGGTTTTGAACCCGAGATTCACTCTACTTACTTCATGTTGATAGTGTTTGCTAGTTCCTTTAGGATATTAGTAACCTTGCGATAGTCCTCGAAGTTCGTGGTATTTCCTTCTTCCAAATACTATAAACCACTTTATGGTAGAAGTTTGTTGGATCAAAAGATCACAACCAGAGTGCTCTTCATGAGTTCTCCATTCCACATTGTGAATCTGCATGTCCTCCCTTTTCAGCATGGGTTATCCGGAAGAAATATGCCGAATTTGTTCGGCATACTAATCCATGTATCCACAACTCAGAAAATTGTATGTTCCATTGAGTTGTCCCTCTTTAGTTGTATTCCAGTCTTCATCTATCCGTTGATAGTCAAGAGTAATTGTGCATTCGTGTTATCGATGCTTATTATTCTTGTGGTCCGTCGAGCCATTCTATTCTGGAATGACTAGGAGAAACAAACTCCAGTACCTCATCCATATCCAGGATCAGGTCAAAGAAGTTGTGCTCCGCAGATCAAATTGCTAATCCAGCTTTTGTTCTGCTCTACCTTGGAGTATTACCATCTTTATATCGGGATTGTTATAGGAATTGCACACCATCCTATGAACTCTTGGTACAGTGATACTTCTTGCCATCATTGTTCATTCCTCGGTTCTTGTGTTATTGTAACCGGAATGCCGACAAGTGAATTGTGGTGTGTGAAATCATTACTGCTAGCAACTCCGTTGCTTGGTAGTTAAATGGACAACAACCTCATTCTTAGCGTGCTGATTATTGAGTCATCATTCTAAGATTGATTGTGCTACCTAGTCCTTATTTCTGGTGCACCCTCTGATCAATGAGTTGGGATTGTGTCAATACCTTGCTCTGTTGATCATATCGTCTTGCCCTGAAAAGCAAGGTCGTTCTCGAGCTTAATAACATATTGGTGGTTCGTGATTTTCCGATTATCCTCTCGGAAGTATTACCAGGTTGTCACCTGACCGCTATGTTGAGTTCGTGATCAAGTTGGTTTCCAATAAATCACTCCTTCCCAAGAATCCGTGTTGGATATCCCTGAGCTAGTTGGTTAAGCCAGACAACAACTTGGATAGTTGGAGGATAAAAGCTTGCATGGCTTAGTTCATTTTAAGGGATATCTTCTTGTGTGTGTTGAAGAAGGATGATATCTTCATCAATTGATCCTTGAGACCAGTTGCTGGAGCTATTGTCCTGCCAAAACTTTGATTTGAGTGTGGGCTATTCTCAAATCAAATCAGAACCAACGATGTTCGTAATGTTGTCTTATTCGTGGATTTTCCTCGAGCATACACCATTATATCTTTTGGTCTGACCAATGCTATCACCATGTTCACCTAACTATGGAATTCCTTTTATATGGAAACCTGGATGAATTGTGGTTGAGCCCATCGACAACATCCTTGTCTTCTCCATAATTTTGTTAAACATTAAGCTAGTGTTGGAAACTTTTGAAAGCATTTGTTCATGCTAGCTCATGAAGCATATGTTCGGATGTAAGAAGTGACTTCCTCTAGTTCATGTGCATTTGATGCAAGTTGCCGCCGTGGATTCGAGAAAGTCAAGGTTGCCTCCTTTGGAATCATCCCAAGTCGATCATGCATGTGCGAAGTATTCTATGGTCTGATAGACTGATCATCTTCATTCTATACGTATCCCTAGTACACTAAGCCACTGATTGATTTGTTCAAGGAGAAGAAGCTCCTTCTTAAGAGTATACCTTATGCAAGGACTTTGATATCCCCGATGATGGTTCCCCACCGGAACTCGGTAGTGTTTTATTGTAAGACTACCATGTGATCATGTTTGTCTGAGACAACATGTTCACATGTGTGTAGCAGAACCAGCTCATGTTTTGGAGCTTGCTATCGTAGTTCATCTCCCGAGAATCCCGCAACGTCATCTCGTCGATTTGTGTTGCAAACTTTCATTTTTCTTCCTAGACTCGATGGGTCTGGAATATTCTGACACCAACCAGATTTGAATCTCAGGCAGACTTGATGGTTGGAATGTTTCCCAAGAACTACAATATTGGTCCCTCTATAACCGGTAAAGTGGATGTCATGGCCAACACACCCAGCCGGAAGACCTATTATTGTAGTATCTTGATTGAAGAAGTTGGCCACCTTTCCATAAGGACTTCGTAGGATTTACTCCCTAGTTGTTCCTTATGGATTTTTGTGTTCCGAAGTCCGACCTTTTACTTGATGTTCTAGATATCAAACCATATCTATGAATGGGATACACTAGCGCATCAAGGAGAACATTAGAGGCGGAGTGCTAAATGTCTCTCGGTCGATCATCCAGATTTTATTTCCTTGGCCCCGCCAAGGGTGAAATCTGAGAAAGTGTTATCTTCCTTTGCATCTGCATCATCCATCATCATTCATCATGATAGCAAGTTGTGTTGCCAGGATCCTTGACACGGATATTGGTAAAATCTTGATGATTATGGAAATGCTCAAGTTCTTGAGAGCACGTGCAAGTGCTAGGTTTGATCGTCGGCATTAACTGTATAGTGCTCTCAGTTTCCTCGGCAATGCTATGACCTTTTCAAACAGTGAATTCACTCTCTATTGTTGGGTTCTTTCCCAGTTACCAGAATCATTCCCAGCATTTGCATTTTGTTCCCAGCTTGCACCGCCAATGTGCCATTCCACCATGGGTCTCTTCCATTTCCGGTGATAAGCAAATTCATCCATTACGTTGTCTTCAACAAGGTAATCCACATCATCCAAGTTCGAGTATGCCATTCTACCGACCCCTCCAAACGATCGCTCGAGAATTGCCTTAGGCTGGTTTAAAGAGTTTCAATGATCTCTGAATCAAAGGTAATTCCTTTTGCCACTTAAGGGGATATATCTACGAGTCACCATCCCTAAGGTGCCTCGTTGTGGTATCATGGCAACTCAACTCCTCGCTACATTGACAATCGTTTACCACCTTTTAAGTGTGGAATTATTGTCTACCTAGTGAACCTTCGTCATCTGTTCCACTCCATCCTCTAGATGTGTGCTTCGTGTCTCAGCTCAAGAGATGTTGCTATGCTTCCTTTCGTGAGTTGATCCCGAGTTGTTCGATCTTTGAGAAGATCGATTCCGTAGAGTTTCCTTCTGTCATCGTCATGTTGGATGGAGATTTCGAAGGCAAGACATCAAGTTCAATTTGAGCCGGACAACCAACAACCTCGAGAAGGCAGTTGGATCATGAAGTTTGTGTTACTTAGTGTCCCCTTTGTCTTCTTACCTCGCGTCTTGAATCTCGGGACGAGATTCTTGTTTAGTGGGGGTGAGTTGTCACATCCCTAGCTTCTGGTGCTGCCTAGTGTTTGCATCATGTTTAAATTTTTGAACTTGAACTGGGGAAATTTGGAAGCCTCAAAACCCTAAATAAAAGAAGGGCAAAAACCCTAAAATCTCATTCATTGTTCCAAAATGCTCTTCTTAAATGTTTGATAATTTTGGCAAAGGGTTCTGTTCCCAACCAAAATATTGAACATTTTTAAGGACTTAATCTTGGGACTTTGAATTTAAATCATTAGCTATTTGAATTTGAATTATATTCATATAACTAGAATATAATTTCAAATACCCCTAAAATATTTTATGAGCTTTTGGAAAAGTCCATCTAGCAAAATAAAAATATTCAGAGGAGTTTTTGGCATTGTTTGAATTATTTTAAATTCAAAACAGTGGCAAAATAAATTTAAAAAAATAAAACAAACAGAAAATAAAACAGAGCACATACCTGGCCACTTACCTGGCCTTACCTGGCAGCCCACCAGCAGCCCAGTCCACCAGAGCCGGCCCAGTCCGCCACCGCTACCCCCCCTGTCACCTTCCTCCTCTGCCAGGAGGACGCGCGTGCGGCCGACACGCGCACGCACGCGCCCAGGCCACCTCCTCCCTCCTAGCCTGCCTGGCTCCCCCTCGTCGCGCCTAGACGACGCCAGCACGACCCCCTGGACCCCCTGGCTCTCTCTCACTCTCCCCCGACCCTTTCCCCCTTCTCTGCTTTTTTCCCCTCTCGTGCCCGAACGCCTCCGTCGCTGCCGCACACCGCCACCGCGCTCACCGGCCGTCCCTCGAGCAACCGTCGTGCTCGTCGGCTCCGCCTCATCGTCCGCGTCATCCCAGATGAGCCACGCATCCTCAGGCACCCTGCAACATCGCCGCCATCGTCGTCTTCTACCTTCGGCCGCCCGGATCTCCGGCGACCCTGTGCTGCCTCCGACGCCCCCCCGGCCTCGTCTCCGCCTCGAATGGATCCGCTGTGAGCCCCTACTGCTTCTCCTGTGCTCGCCCCTCCGTTCTCGCCCCCTAGCCCCATCTCCCACCGCGGCCGAGAGCTTCTCGCCGCCGGCCATGGCGTGGCCGTGGCCACAGCCACCGCAGCTCGTTCTCGAGCCCACCGTCGTGCTCACCACAGTCCCAGGATCACATAGCACTCACCAACGCCTCCCCTGGTGCCCTGCATCGCCTAACCCGTCGTTGCCGTAGCTCCGGCCGCCGCCTAAGTGGTCGCCGCCGTCGACCCCGGCCTCCCTGTGCCCAGCTGCGTGCGCCCCTAGATGCGCGGGAGCACGGGCTCCCTCTTGGTGCCCTCAGCGCGACCAGCCGCGGGCTGTAGCGCCGTCCCGAGCAACTCCGGCGAGGTCTCGCCGACGCCGTCGTCGCCGGCGTCACTTGCTGACGTGGTTGGTTTAATTAGCCACTAATCACCGCACCGTGTCACAGACAGCCGGGCCCCACCGCCTAACTAACCGGCTAACTATAATAGATTAGGTTTAATCTAATTGCAGTGGCCCCACGCGTCAGTTTTGACCGCGCTGACGTGGCCGTTGACTGGGCCCACACGTCAGCGGCACTAACCAGCCCCAGTCACTGACCAGTGGACCCCACTGGTCAGGTTTGACCTGGACCCGCCTAGTTGACCTGCTGACATCAGCATGACCTAGTGCTGACGCAATAAATCATTTTCTGGTTTTAAAATAATCCAGGAAATTCCAGAAATTGTTGCAAACTTCTAAAATTCATATAAAATCAATCGTAACTCCAAATGAAATAAATTATATATGAAAAATGATCAGAAAAATCCAATCTATCCATCTGTACCATTTTCATGCATGTTAGAACAACTTATAGCTGCTGTTTAGCACAAATAAATTAAATGGCATTTAAACTCTCACATATGGAGTTTGAATTTGAACCTAGTGTTCAAACCAACCCCATTTAACCTGTTGCTAGATGCATTATCCCAAAACACATTCATATTGCCATGTCATAGCATGCATCATATTGTGCATTGCATTGATCGTGTTTCTTCTGTGTTTGCCGGTGTTGTTCCCCCTCGGTAGACGCTGTACCGATGATGTGATCGTTGACACTGATGAAGACTCAATGTTATCTTCAGAAGTGCCAGGCAAGCAAAACCCCCTTGTTCATTCCGATACAATCCTACTCTCTCTCTCCTGCTCTCTTTTACTGCATTAGGACAACACCGATTCAACTGTTATATGCTGCAGTAGTTGAACCCCTTTATCCTCTGCATGACCTGTCATTGCCACAGTAAATAGATGAAACCCACTAGCATGAGTAGGAGTTGTTTGAGCCCTGTTGTGCCTACTCATTCATGCTTGTTTGTCATGCCTGCTACTGCTTAGAGTTGAGTCAGGTCTGATTCATCGGGGATGAATCAGAGGTGTGTGAACATGTCCTACCGTTGAGAGCTAAGTGTGTGAACACGATTTGGTAAAGGTAGCGGTGAGAGGCCATGTAGGAGTACATGGTGGGTTGTCTCATTACAGCCGTCTTCAGGAACTGAGTTCTATGTTTGTGATCCATGACCAGTTACTACCACACATTGGGTTCCGGTAACTCGACCCCTCTCGACTTATTAATCAACATGATCTCTGTCCAGGAGTTGCAACTAGTTTCTGGTGTTTGTAGCTAGTGTTAGTAGTCTAACAAGTGGCACCCGGTACAGGTGGGCTTGGGACAGACTAGGCACAGTGGCACGGTGTACCAAGTGGCACCCGGATGGTGGGCTTGGGAACCCTGCTCACATCATTTGGGGCCGTGAGCGACACCCCGGCCGGATCTCCTTGCGGATGGAACCCGAATAGGCGATAAACCTGGACGAGAGACTTGTGTGGCTAGTCAGGTCGTGGCCGACTCCCTCGCCCGGCTTCCGCTTGAAGGTTGCCGAGGTACATGACGTGTACAGGGCGATAAGTGGCGGGAGCGTGTGTGAAGAAGTACACCCCTGCAGGGTTATCATTATCTATTCGAATAGCCGGATTCCTCGGATATGGAAACTTGGACCCCTTGCATAGTTCATAGACAAGTGAAAGTGGATACTCTAAAATACGCAAGATAAGCGTGAGTGCTATGGATGGCGTTCTCGTAGGGAGACGGGAGCGGTTCCATAGTGGTGTATTGATATGGTGAATATGTGGACTCGTGTGCGCCACCTCAAAAGAGTTACTTGCAGTCGTAGTTTAGGATAGCCACCGAGTCAAAGCTGGCTTGCTGCAGTTAAACCCCACCATCCCCTTTGTTGATAATGATGCATATGTAGTTAGTTCTGATGTAAGTCTTGCTGGGTACATTTGTACTCACGTTTGCCTATTTTATGTTTTTGTAGAGAGACTTCGGTCTCGCTAGTAGTTCTGCGTGGACTTCGACGTTTAGCTTGTTACCTCAGCTACGATCTTGTGCCCTCGGCAGGATCTGGTAGATAGTCAGGCTTCTCAGCCTTTTTCATTTATAGATGTCTGTACTCAGACATGATAGCTTCCGCTTGTGCTTTGATTTGTATGCTCTGAATGTTGGGTCATGAGACCCCTGCTTGCTCTAGTCCTAGTAGTCATACTAGGTGGTGTACGCACATGTAGATTTATTCTTTTTCATCTCTCGTGTTCGCCATACTGCCACGACTGTTGATGAATTGACAGTAAGTTATTCATGGGGAAACCCTTGTTGAGCGTCTTTGCGAGAGAGAGAGAGAGAGAGAGAGAGAGAGAGAGTGATATGTCTAAAGACTGAGGCAGTGATAAGATATTCTTTGTGTCTATGTGTGTGGAGAATAGAGAGAGACATGTAATAGGGCTTTGTGTTGTGTAACGTGGAGACACATAGACATAATCAGAGAGTGAGTGTGTGAGATACACATGCGGACATGGGGAGAGATGTGTGAGTTAGAGAGATGGAGAATTTCTGCGTGCATCTAAGCTAGAGAGGGGGGATATATACATATCTAGAGCTGTAGAGAATATGCAAGGGTGTGTGTCTTAAAAGAAGGATCCAGATAGCTAGATGGGTATTTGTGCGTGTCTGTGTGTGTTTATGCGCGCATTTGTGTGTGAGAGGGAGTGTGTGTATGTGGAGTAGAGAGACCACTAATGATGTAAACCTAGTAAAAGGGAAGGGGGAATGGTGTGACATGTGTGTCAAAGAGAGACAAAGGCATGTGTAGTAGCGAGATAGCATGGGTGCGGGCGGGGAGCAGACTATTTGGAAGAGACATCGAGTGTGTGGGGGAGAGGGGTCTGAGAGTGAGAGAGAGAGAGAGAGCTAGCAACAGAGAGAGAGAGATAGAGAAGAAAAGAGGGGGAGACAGGGGTCGTTTGTGTCCATAAGTGGCGTGTAGATAGGGAGACAATGTTGATGTTGTTCGAAATTGGCCTATGTATGGAGACGCAAGGGAAGCGAGTCATCGTGTGTGTGATAGGGACTTCATGAGAGATCTAGAATAGATGGTGTAGAGAACAACGTGCGAGATTGAGAACGATGATACATTAGGGAGCTATGGAAAGAGTCACGACATATATGTATACAGGGAAGGAGCTGGGCCAGGTCCGCATGTGGGAGAGATAGAAAGAGGAGAGTGGTACACAAGGAGACAAAGTGTGCTTGTTTGCAGTGGGGGTGGTGTGTGAGGTGAGTGTGCGAGAACCACATAACTAGGGAGATAGACGTTTGGGGGCGACGTTTTGTGTGTATGGGAAAGATACACTCTACATAGTGCGTGTGCTTGGGAAAGAGAGATGCCGGAAGACCTGGAGAGTGGGGGAAGAGATGTGTGCATGCCCGAGAGACAAAGTGATAAGAGACCTATATTGGGGTCTAGACTTTAGAAGAGAGGGGGGTGTTAATGTGTTCACATGTTCGTGTCTGGGGGAGAGAACAGCGTGTGTGTGGGGGGCGACGGAGGTGGTGGGGTGGGGGGGTTGGCTTCAGATAATGAGTTAGGTGTCTATATTTGAGGGACTTTAGCGTAAGTGAGATATATAAGGTCAATAGTGTGTGCACTCATGGTTGATCAATTTGTTTCACAGTTTGGACTATGAGATAACGATAATTTTGAACATGCGTGATATACCTTGATGTACCAGAATTACAAACCTAAGATTGAAATTTTGGAATTCGACTCCATCATTTACTTTTGTAATTAATTTAAATAGAGGTACATTTTTTAAGCCGGGATTTTGTGATTTCAAATTCATATATCAAACCTAGAGATATACACATACGGGCATGTTCAAACTTTATAATCATCCACTTTGTTCATACACATACACATTTTTGCTTTTGTCATCATATTTAGGATAAACACATTTGGAATGTCATTTGAATTGGACCGTATGATGGTATTTGCCTGTACTAGCTCAATGATCCATATTTGAATTGAATGGACAATCTAAGTTTCGAGTTGGAGACATCGATTTTCAAAACTTGCACTTTTTTGCGTGCAAAACAAATAAATTCTCGGCCATGATCGTAGTCGGCCATACAAGAGTAGAACACTTATAATTTTAGGCGCCAAAATATTTCAAACTTCCCGCTCACATCGAAATATCTCGCGCCCGAAAGTTTAGCCCTACGATATTCCAGTTTTACCCCTGCCACATGAATAGAAAAGGGATGCTTTTGTATGTCAACAGGCGCCGCAACCGAAGCACCGGAGCCGCTTCAGCGACAGCGACAGCTGGCCCAAACTCAACCGCAACAGGAGCACCATCGACGATCCTTAGCTATCAAGTATGACAATGATACCCATACGCCGCCGAGAATCATGTACTATTATCCAACGAACGACGCCTATGTTCACTTTCTTAGCATAAGCACCGCACCTTTGAATTTCTTGAGGGCATCATTCAATTTCTCATGAGACGCGTTATTCTGCTTGCACCTGTAGGGCCATACTTCTGGAAGTGAACATGTTACATGTGCTAAATTACATACCAGTGCACATATAGTTAATATGCTTTAGTTTTGTCCTAAGTATTACTGTACTTCCTAGATATCACTGGCTACTATTTTACTTCTTGCATGCTATATTTGTGATAATGGTGTTGTTCTGATGCCACCTGTTGGTTCCATCAGACTGCTTCATGTTCTCCATGCTTAATTACACATCAACAAACTAGCATGTGGTCCCGCTGCTTTTTGTTTTTTTACCCTACATTTTCTGATGCTAGCTATTACATCACTGCTACGAGCCTCTGTTCATTACTTTTTTGTGTGTTCTTGATCTTCCCAAGTTGCATGACTAATTTTATGCTTCTATTAATTATGGATCTGCCAACCCCATCAAGCAAAATATTTGTTCTTTTGGGGCTGGCACCTCGAACGAGCATAAAAATAGACTGAAGCAGATATATTGTTGTGTAAGCACACACACCCTTCTTTCATTAGTTTAGATGAACCATTGATGATCAATTCGAACCAGTGCATGTGATTAAAATTAATTTTACCTAAATAGAGGGTGCAGAATAAACTACAACAACTAGATTTGCAACTATGGGATGTTGACGATATCTTCAAAGAACATTGCAACAGCAGTGATGCCTCACAACAACATATGGTAAGCCGGTGTGTTTTAGTACATGTGAAATGCAATGTGTGTGGGCTGTTTTCTTGGCTTGTGGCCTCAACCTGTAATCCTACAGAATTACAAATAGTTCAGTTGTCTGCTTTGCTGTATTGCTTGATTTGGATGCTTGTTTGTTACTTGTTAGGCTATACCTGAGTTGGCCAATATGTCAGCAGTGTCTGCTGTAATATCATAAAGAAATGCATGCCTAGTTCATTTGAGTCCTTAACTTTTCCTCTGAACTTCATCACAAGACTGTCAACTAGGGATGTCAATTGGGTCCCGTTTAATCCCGATTAAAGTCCACTAGTGGTATGATAGTTCAAAAGAGTTTTTGTTTTTTGAGGAAAATGAACTAGGGAGCTAGCAAAAACTAACTAGATGGGATTGGTGGATGTTGTTTATTTGCCACTTACATCCCTAGTTTCATCTTACCATTTTAATTTCTTTTTGGCTGATGCTGCTTGGAACCATTTAAATATAGCTTGCCATGCTCGGCAATAATTCGTATGTCATTTACCATGTAAGCTTACTGCCTGGATCATGCGATAACTATCTCTTACTTATGTCCATCGGAAACCTTTCAGGATGCCGTTCACACTAGGATACAATGTACAACCCCAGAATCTATTTGTGGAAGCAGTGCACCATCCATGTTACCAGATGGTAGCAGTTTAGAGGCAACACCACCGGTGAGCAGTTTGAGCACATATATTATAGTTCTTGAGGCTCTACTAGAGGCAGAAAGAGATGGTGTGGCTGCCATGAATGAGGTAATCTTGATCTTGGGGCTGGAAATTATGCAATTAGCTGCACACATTATGCAAGCAACCCAAGAATTGGAGGAAGTAAGAATGTTGCATTTGAAGATGGAAGAGGTCCTGCTATTTCTGCTATCTGAAACCCAGGGTAATCCCAGTTCTTGTTTAGATACCAGTTGAAATTGTCAGCAGATTATTGTACTTGCATGTTGTGTCATGTCTCTGAATGGATTATGTTGTAATACCCCCTATGTTGTCCATGTGTTGTAATGATCCGAATTTTTTAAGCGAGGTAATCCTCAGTACTTGTATGATTGACATAAGGTGAACTACTTTTCGTGTGAGCATATTTATTGGATGAAATAACTGTTTGACTCAAAGTGTATCCAACCTACTGAATTCAAAGATCACGGGATTTCTAAATCATAATCATATATAAAGGTGTAATAAATCTTTGTTGTGGTTTTGAAGAAATAAATAAAAAAATGTAGAATTATCGGTGGATATTCGTAATCGAATACCAATTGGATTTGAATTTAGTTGCTTGGGCCGAGGGAAGACATGAATGCTAATTCTCCCATGTTTTGAATGAAGCGGCTAAACACCCACTATCATTTGTGGGCTGCCTGAAGCAAGTGTTTGCGAGATGGAAATTACTGTCTACCCCTAACACTTTCACATCCTTATCGACCGGATTTACACTACTATCGAGAGGGGTAGACTAGTAACTTCAATCAGATGTGACACGACTGCCTCTGAGCCCATTCAGACACGGTGGGTGCCAAACGTGGGCGGCAAAACACATTTGATTCAAGCTTGTCCGAAAGACATGTGTCTCTCCCTACATTTCCCCATTCATACACGGTGGACGGCAAAACAAACTCTCCTTGCATCTCCCGAAATCAATGTAGGCAAATTTTTTAAGTAGGGGCAGATGTGTAACTTCCCTCAGACGTGACACAACCACCCTACCTGTCAACGCTGTTCATACACAGTTAGCGGCAAAACAGCCTCTCCTCGCCTGAAATCACTACTAGAAAATATTTGGGAGATGCGAGATTATCGTCCTATCCCTAACCGACGCAATGTACGAAATTTTAAACGGGGGATAAGTTCATAACTTTCCCACATTTCAGACAAGCGCGTCCCAAAGTTTGATATCCCCCTCCCCCTCCATTTCCTCATTCATACACCGTCGGTGCCACAAAAACCTACCCACTGCGGTCATCCTCCTCCATCCTCCACCCCATCCTCCACCTTGCTGGAGCCGCTACCCCGTCGTCCACTACAAGAGATGGACGTCTCTCATCCACGGCACCAGACCAGGATCCTTTCATCGCGTCCTCTCGCTTCATCGGCGCCGTCGTCCACCTTGGTGTGGCCGCTCCTACCACCGCCTCGTCCACGACAACAAGATTTATCCCCCCCACCGACAGCCATCACACCCGCAGCACCCTCAACGTATCAGCAGGGGCCTAGACAACATCGCAAGAGAGGTGGTACTCTTCCATATGTGCTTAAGTAATTGATCTCACAGGAAAATAGATCGTAAATTGTTTACTGTACTTTTTTTGTCTGTACTAAATCATAGTGGCTAGTTGAAAGCAAACATTGGTTGGGAAGTAGCTTTGTCTGGTTTGCACCTTCGGATCTGCCATGGAACGGTCACTATACTCGTAAAGCTTATGGTTTCCCCCCTTTATATTCACTACCATCATCGTAGGTGCTTCATGTCGTGCTAGCACTGCTGCTCAGGTCCTCAACCCATGAAGCGAAACAACACGCCACTCATAATTCCAAAGCTTTGGTGTTGAAATATGAATCTGATATGATGCCCACATTACTAAACACAGAGAACATTTAATTGCTCACCTAATGTTCCTGTATTCATTCCGAAAAGCATGTGCGCCGCCCACTGGTCCAGCTAGTTCCACTTTCCTAATTTTACTCTTGATGCTTAGGTTTTCCCCTTTTATCTACTCTACTATGATCTGCGTAGGTGCTTTCTATCGTACTAGAATTATTTCACCCCTCAAGCTAAACAACACAACACTCAAAATTCCAAAGCTTAGTTGTTCAAATATGATTGTGATATGATACTGATATTAGTTAACAGACACATTTCATTGGTTAGCTCAAGGTCCCACTTGAGTTTCCAAATGCATGTCGCGACATATAGAGAGACAACAGAATTGCATTTCTTTGTCACTTGTTGACTATACTTTCTTGTCCATACCAAATCTTAGTTGTTATTTAAAAGAAAACATCAGTTGCTCACTAACCTTTGTGTGGTTTGCAGCTTCAGATCTACCATCCCATTGGCACGGTCAACACTATACTCATCATGCTTCCGATTTCCCCATTTTATGATGACCACGATGAGCCTACGTGGTTCGTGTCATAATAGCACTTCTCCACCCATCGAGCTAAACAAGCTTAGTTGTACAAATTCAAATATGATAAAATGTTGATATTAGTAAAACTGAGAGATGTTTAATTGGTCAGCTAAATGTTCCTACTTTAGTTTTGAAATGCATGTGAGCCACATATGGAGAGATCGGAAGGAATACTATTTCTTTGTGCGCTCTGGTTCATCATGGGTGGGCAACCGGCGTTGTATAGAAAGATTTGTAATATCTTCAATTTGCTTGCTCTTCTGCTCTTCTTTAAGATGATCCTCTTCTCTTATTTAATAAGTATGTTCCTTGTTGGGAAGAGTAGCAGATACATTTGCGGTCGACTGGTCAGGTCGAGTTGTTCTCCCTTAGTATATTTTGAATCTGTCAGGTCAGGTCGACTTGTTCTTCTTTACCATATGTTGAAGCTGTCATCTGTGAAGTATCATCACATCTGGAGCTCTCATATTTTCAGTAGTAGGCCACATTATATTAATGAACACACCAAGTTACAGCATGTGATAACCCACAAGTATAGGGGATCGCAACAGTTTTCGATAAGTAAGAGTGTCGAACCCAACGAGGAGTTAAAGGTAGAACAAATATTCCCTCAAGTTCTATCGACCACCGATACAACTCTACGCACGCTTGACGTTCGCTTTACCTAGAACAAGTATGAAACTAGAAGTACTTTGTAGGTGTTGTTGGACAGGTTTGCAAGATAATAAAGAGCAAGTAAATAAAAGGTAGGGTTGTTTAGATTAAGAAACAATAAAGTAAATATAGCAAGTGTGGAAAAGTGGGGGTAGGAGTTGCGAAATTGTCCCTAAGAAATTGACTACTTTACTAGACCGATAGCAAGTATTATGTCGGAGAGGCCACTGTTAGCATGTCATCCCTGACATGGAATTCTATGCACTTATGATTGGAACTATTAGCAAGCATACGCAATTACTAATGTTCATTAAGGTAAAACCCAACCATAGCATTAAGATATATTTCTCCCCCTTCAATCCCGTATGCATCAATTTCTATGCTAGGTTGAAGCTTCTGTCACTCTTGCCCTCCAATACATAGTCGTATCAACATACAACTAACCCTAGGGTGTGATCCACACGTGCAATCATATGATGGGCACCAAAGGACATCAACATAACCACAAGCAAATTAAATCAATCATAGCAATTCATCAACCACCGATAGGACAACGAAAATCTACTCAGACATCATAGGATGGCAACACATCATTGGATATTAATATGAAGCATAAAGCACCATGTTCAAGTAGAGGGTACAGCGGGTTGCGGGAGAGTGGACCGCTGTAGATAGAGGGGGGAAGGTGATGGAGATGTTGGTGAAGATGGCGGAGGTGTTGGTGTAGATCACGGTGATGATGAAGCGAGGGGGAGAGAGCCCCCTCCTTATTCTTCTTCCTTGACCTCCTCCCTAGATGGGAGAAGGGTTTCACCTCTGGTCCATGGCCTCCATGGCACGGGAGGGTCAAGAACCCCTCCGAGATTGGATCTGTCTCTCTGTCTCTCTCAGATTCTTCCCTTTCACTGTTTCTTATATTCCCGGAGATCCGTAACTCCGATTGGGCTGAAATTTTGACACGATCTCTATCCAGAAATTAGCTTTCTTGCGGCGAAAGAAGGGCATCAACTGCCTTACAGGTGGCCCACGAGGGTCAGGGGCACGCCCAGGGGGGCAGGCACGCCCTCCTGCCTCGTGGCCACCTCGGGCACCGTCTCGCGTGGATTTTTTCTTCCCAAAAATCATAAATATTCCAAAAAAATCTCCGTCGGTTTTTATCCCGTCTGGACTCCGTTTGATATGGATATTCTGCGAAACAAAAAACATGCAACAAACAGGAACTGGCATTGGGCACTGGATCAATATGTTAGTCCCAAAAATAGTATAAAAAGTTGCCAAAAGTATATGAAAGTTGTAGAATATTGGCATGGAACAATCAAAAATTATAGATACGACGGAGACGTATCAGCATCCCCAAGCTTAATTCCTGCTCGTCCTCAAGTAGCTAAATGATAAAAAAGATAATTTTTGATGTGGAATGCTACCTAGCATAATCTTTATCACATATCTAATCATGGCATGAATATTAAGACACGAGTGATTCAAAGCAATAGTCTATCATTTGACATAAAAACAATAATACTTCAAGCCTACTAATAAAGCAATCATGTCTTTTCAAAATAACAAGGCCAAAGAAAGTTATCCCTACAAAAGCATAAAGTCTGGCTATGCTCCATCTTCTTCACACAAAATACTCACATCATGCACAACCCCGATGACAAGCCGAGCAATTGGTTCATACTTTTGACGTTCTCAAACCTTTTCAACTTTCACGCAATACATGAGTGTGAGCCATGGAGATAGCACTATAGGTGGAATAGAATGGTGGTTGTGGAGAAGACAAAAAGGAGAAGATAGTCTCGCATCAACTAGGTGTATCAATGGGCTATGGAGATGCCCATCAATAGATATCAATGTGAGTGAGTAGGGATTGGCATGCAACGGATGCACTAGAGCTATAAGTATATGAAAGCTCTAACTGAAACTAAGTGGGTGTGCATCCAACTTGCTTGCTCATGAAGACGTAGGGCATTTGAGCAAGCCCATCATTGGAATATACAAGCCAAGTTCTATAATGAAAATTCCCACTAGTATATGAAAGTGATAACTCAAGAGACTCTCTATATGAAGAACATGGTGCTACTCTGAAGCACAAGTGTGGTATAAGGATAGTAACATTGCCCCTTCTCTCTTTTTCTCTCATTTTTTTGTTTTTTTTGTTTTTTTGTAGGCTTCTTTGGCTTCTCTTTTTTCTTGGGGGGGCTTCTTTGGCCACTTTTATTTTGATAACCTCACATGGGACAATGTTCTAATAATGATGATCATCACACTTTTATTTACTTACAACTCAATATTACAACTCGATATCTATAACAAAGATATGACTCTATATGAATGCCTCCGACGGTGTACCGGGATGTGCAATGATCTAGCGTAGCAATGACATAAAAAAACGGACAAGCCATGAAAACATCATGCTAGCTATCTTACGATCATGCAAAGCAATATGACAATGAATGCTCAAGTCATGTATATGATGATGATGAAATTTGCATGGCAATATATCTCGGAATGGCTATGGAAATGCCATGATAGGTAGGTATGGTGGCTGTTTTGAGGAAGGTATATGGTGGGTTCATGGTACCGGCGAAAGTTGCACGGTACTAGAGAGGCTAGCAATGATGGAAGGGTGAGAGTGCGTATAATCCATGGACTCAACATTAGTCATAAAGAACTTACATACTTATTGCAAAAATCTATTAGTCATCAAAACAAAGTACTACGCGCATGCTCCTAGGGGGATAGATTGGTAGGAAAAGACCATCGCTCGTCCCCGACCGCCACACATAAGGAAGACAATCAATAAATACCTCATGCTCCAACTTCGTTACATAACGGTTCACCATACGTGCATGCTACGGGAATCACAAACCTCAACACAAGTATTTCTACATCCAAAACTACCCACTAGAATGAATCTAATATCACCATGTTTATATCACAAAACTATTGCAAGGAATCAAACACATCATATTCAGTGGTCTACAAGTTTTATGTAGGATTTTATGACTAACCATGTGAATGACCAATTCCTGTCATCTCTCTAAATAGATATAAGTGAAGCGAGAGAGTTTAATTCTTTCTACAAAAGATATGCCCACGCTCTACCAAATATAAGTGAAGCAGCATTCTACAAATGGCGGTTGTCTATGTAAAGAGAAATAGGCAATCCAAACTTCAAATGATATAGTGAAGCACATGAAGCATTCTATAAAGCCATACTCAAAAGATATAAGTGAAGTGCAATGAGAATTCTATAAATCCACCAAGGACTATCTCATACCAGCATGGTGCATAAAAGAAAAATGAAAACTAAATGCAAAAGACGCTCCAAGATTGCACATATCGCATGAACGAAACGAATCTGAAAACATACCGATACTTGTTGAAGAAAGAGGGGATGCCTTCTGGGGCATCACCAAGCTTAGACGCTTGAGTCTCCTTGAATATTTTCTTGGGGTTCCTCAGGCATCCCCAAGCTTGAGCTCTTGCCTCTCTTCCTTCTTCTCACATCGAGACCTTCTCGATCATCGAACACTTCATCCACACAAAACTTCAACAGATGACTCGGTAAGATCCGTTAGTATAATAAAGAAAATCACTAGTCTATGTACTGTTGAAAACCAATTCATATTTTGTTTTTGCATTGTGTCTACTGCAGTATAACTTTTTCATGGCTTAATCCACTAATATAAATTGATAGTTTCATCAAAACAAGCAAACTATGCATCAAAAACAGAATCTGTCTAAAACAGAACAGTCTGTAATAATCTGAACATTCGCCATACTTCTGATACTTGAAAAATTGTACCAAAATTGGGAAAAATAAACAATTTGTATAGGAAGACAGTCCAAAAAGAATCAGAACCATTTGACGTTCCAGCTAAAAATGTAAAATCGCGCACTACAACCAAAGTTTCTGTCCTGCACCATACAAACCATCAAGCAAATGTAAACATCCTAAAGGCAAACCTTGGCACATTATTTTTATTTCTAAACTTTATAAAAGAACACAATAGAAATAAATGACTCTCTAAAACTTCCGGGTTGTCTCCCTGGCAGCGCTTTCTTTAAAGCCATTAAGCTAGGCATATAGTGCTCAAGTAATGGATCCACCCGGATCCCAAGGTATATCAAAGCCAATTTTAATTAACAATGATTTGTAATTTAGTGGTGAGAAAAAGGTAACATATATCATTTAATTACGAAGTCTAACTCTCTTCCTATGCATCGGCATGTCATAAAAGAGCAATTCATGCACACGTAGTAAAGGCCAATGCATAGTATAAACAGTTTCTTGCAATTCTATCATATTGGAAACATAGAGAGGTGGAGATATAGTTCCTATCTCATAATAATTGCAAGTAGGAGCGGCAAGCACATGCATATTATATCCATAAAAATCATCATGTGCAATGGTAAAAGGCAACCCATCAATATATTCCTTAATAAGAGCAAACTTCTCCGATATAGTGTAGTTTGGAGAATTCAAAAAGATAATAGGACTATCATGTGTGGGTGCAATAGCAACAATTTCATGTTTAACATAAGGAACTATAGCAAGTCCATCTCCATAAGCATAATTCATATTGGCATCTTGGCCACAAGCATAGCAAGCATCATCAAAAAGGGATATTTCAAAAGAATCAATGGGATCATAACAATCATCATAGGAATCATCCTCCGGTAAGCACGACGGGAAATTAAACAATGTATGAGTTGAAGAGTTACTCTCAATAGAAGGTGGGCATGGTTAGCTAATCCGCTCTTCCTCCTTTTGTTCTTCGCTCTCCTCCTCATCTTTTTCATCCAATGAGCTCACAGATTCATCAACTTCTTCTTCCATAGACTCCTGCAAAATATTAGTATATTCTTGGACAGTGGAGACTTTCTCAATAAGCGCATTAATATAGGAATTATATTCATAATTATCATAGCAATATTTTAAGATAGCTAAATTTTCAGGCCTATAAACATCGTCATCATAAGCTTCATGCTTTTCAAACAAAGATTCAATTTCATAAGCACCCTTAAAAGCAACAAATTCTTCTATTTGTTCCACATCATAGTAATCATATATACCATTAGCATAAGAAGCTAAGGTTTCATTATCATTAAATTCACATGAAAAGGAAGGTGTGGAGCCTTCACCTTAGAGCAACAAGTATAATCATATCTCAAGCATAGTTGCCTAGCATACCAATTCAATATATGAATTTGATCCCATAATAGTTTCCCTTTTTGTGTCAAGCGGTAATCCCTAAAGTATTCACGTTGATCCAACGTTACTCCCATTACATAATTGAATGGGGTTTTCTCAGGATTATTAAAGTAGTACATAATATTTTTCACATAACCAGCATCGAGGGTTTTAGGAGGTTCCCCATCTCCATGAGTAGCAAGTACACCTAATTTTTTGGTATTTCGTGTTCCATATCCATAACTAAAGATAGAGAACAACTAAGAACAACAAATAAAAATTACTTAGTGATAAAGCAAACAAGCACACACGAGAATATTCACCCCATGCTATTGCTCCCTGGCAACGGCGCCAGAAAAATGTCTTGATAACCCACAAGTATAGGGGATCGCAACAGTTTTCGATAAGTAAGAGTGTTGAACCCAACGAGGAGCTAAAGGTAGAACAAAAATTCCCTCAAGTTCTATCGACCACCGATACAACTCTACGCACGCTCGACGTTCTCTTTACCTGGAACAAGTATGAAACTAGAAGTACTTTGTAGGTGTTGTTGGATAGGTTTGCAAGATAATAAAGAGCAAGTAAATAAAAGGTAGGGGCTGTTTAGATTAAGAAACAATAAAGTAAATATAGCAAGTGTGGAAAAGTGGTGGTAGGAGTTGTGAAATTGTCCCTAAGCAATTGACTACTTTACTAGACCGATAGCAAGTATTATGTGGCAGACGCCACTGCTAGCATGTCATCCCTGACTTGGAATTCTATGCACTTATGATTGGAACTATTAGCAAGCATCCGCAACTACTAATGTTCATTAAGGTAAAACCCAATCATAGCATTAAGATATATTGGTCCCCCTTCAATCACGTATGCTTCAATTTCTATGCTAGGTTGAAGCTTCTGTCACTCTTGCCCTCCAATACATAGTCCTATCAACATACAACTAACCCTAGGGTCTGATCCACGCGCGTAATCATATGATGTGCACCAAAGGACAGCAACATAACCACAAGCAAATTAAATCAATCATAGCAATTCATCAACCACCGATAGGACAACGAAAATCTACTCAGACATCATAGGATGTCAACACAACATTGGATAATAATATGAAGCATAAAGCACCATGTTCAAGTAGAGGGTACAGGGGGTTGTGGGAGAGTGGACCACTGTAGATAGAGGGGGGAAGGTGATGGAGATGTTGGTGAAGATGGCGGAGGTGTTGGTGTAGATCACGGTGATGATGATGGCCCCCGGTGGCACTCCGGTGCCACCGGAAGCGAGGGGGAGAGAGCCCTCCTCCTTATTCTTCTTCCTTGACGTCCTCCCTAGATGGGAGAAGGGTTTCCCCTCTGGTCCATGGCCTCCATGGCACGGGAGGGGCAAGAGCCCCTCCAAGATTGGATCTGTCTCTCTGTCTCTCTCTGTTTCTGCGTTCTCAGATTCTCCCCTTTCACCATTTCTTATATTCCCGGAGATTCGTAACTCCAATTGGGCTGAAATTTTGACACGATCTCTATCCGGAAATTAGCTTTCTTGCGGCGAAAGAAGGGCATCAACTGCCTTACGGGTGGCCCACGAGAGTCAGGGGCGTGCCCAGGGGGGCAGGCGCGCCCTCCTACCTCGTGGCCACCTCGGGCACCGTCTCGCGTGGATTTTTCTTCCCAAAAATCATATATATCCCAAAAACAATACCCGTCAGTTTTTATCCCGTTTGGACTCCGTTTGATATGGATATTTTGCGAAACAAAAAACATGCAACAAACAGGAACTGGCACTGGGCACTGGATCAATATGTTAGTCCCAAAAATAGTATAAAAAGTTGCCAAAAGTATATGAAAGTTGTAGAATATTGGCATGAAACAATCAAAAATTCTAGATACGACGGAGACGTATCAACATGCATGGAATCTCTTAGAAGAATTGCACATATAGCACAAAGGGGTTTACAGGGAGGCGGTATTGGATTAGAATCACTTCTGCATTACAAAGATAATCTCACTTGTTTTTATGTTTTCATGCATGTCAGGTACTGAACATTATCAAAATAAATATGAGAACGGGCGCACGAGAGGAATATTGCGGAACATTCCACTGGCTAACAAACTTGGCATGGTGGAGGATGACCTATTGATACGTGCATTTTGCATCATGCTTTTATATTGATATGTATTGCATTATGGGCTGTTATTACACATTATGTCACAATACTTATGCCTATTCTCTCTTATTTTACAAGGTTTACATAAAGAGGGAGAATGCCGGCAGCTAGGATTCTGGGCTGGAAAAGGAGCAAATATTAGAGACCTATTCTGCACAGCTCCAAAAGTCCTGAAACTTCACGAAAGACGTTTTAAGAATATATAAAAAATATTGAGTGCAATAAGTTCACCAGGGGGCCACACCCTGCCAATGAGGATGGGGGGCGCGCCCTACCCCCTGGGCACGCCACCCTACCTCATGGGCCCCCTGGTGGCCCTCCGGTGGCCATCTTCTGCTATATGGACTCTTTCGATGAGGAAAAAATCATAAGCCATCTCCTCGGACGAAACTCTGCCGCCATGAGGCGGAACCTTGGCGGATCCAATCTAGGGCTCCGGCAGAGCTATTCTGCCGGGGAAACTTCCCTCTGGGAGGGGGATATCATCGCCATCGCCATCACCAACGCTCCTCTCATCGGGAGAGGGCAATCTCCATCAACATCTTCATCAGCACCATCTCCTCTCAAAACCCTAGTTCATCTCTTGTATCCAATTCTTGTCTCCAAGTCCGGGATTGGTACTAGTAGGATGCTAGTAGTGTTAATTACTCCTTGTAGTTGATGCTAGTTGGTTTATTTGGTGGAAGATCATATGTTCAGATCCTATATGCATATTAATACCCCTCTGATTATGAACATGAATATGCTTTGTGAGTAGTTACGTTTGTTCCTGAGGACATGGGAGAAGTCTTGCTATTAGTAGTCATGTGAATTTGGTATTCGTTCGATATTTTGATGAGATGTATGTTGTCTCTCCTCTAGTGGTGTTATGTGAACGTCGACTACATGACACTTCACCATTATTTGGGCCTAGAGGAAGGCATTGGGAAGTAATAAGTAGATGATGGGTTGCTAGAGTGACAGAAGCTTAAACCCTAGTTTATGCGTTGCTTCGTAAGGGGCTGATTTGGATCCATATGTTTCATGCTATGGTTAGGTTTACCTTAATACTTTTGTTGTAGTTGCGGATGCTTGCAATAGAGGTTAATCATAAGTGGGATGCTTGTCCAAGTAAGGACAGTACCCAAGCACCGGTCCACCCACATACCAAATTATCAAAGTACCGAACGCGAATCATATGAACGTGATGAAAACTAGCTTGACGATATTCCCATGTGTCCTCGGGAGCGCTTTTCTCTATATAAGAGTTTGTCCAGGCTTGTCCTTTGCTACAAAAAGGATTGGGCCACCTTGCTGCACTTTATTTACTTTTGTTACTTGTTGCTCGTTACAAATTATCCTATCACAAAACTATCTGTTACCACTTATTTCAGTACTTGCAGAGAATACCTTGCTGGAAACCGCTTATCATTTCCTTCTGCTCCTCGTTGGGTTCGACACTCTTACTTATCGAAAGGACTACGATAGATCCCCTATACTTGGGGTCATCAAGACTTCGGTTTTCTGGCGCCGTTGCCGGGGAGTGAAGCGCCTTTGGTAGGTGGAATTTGGTAAGGAAAAATTTATATAGTGTGCTGAAATTTACTGTCACTTGTTACTATGGAAAGTAATCCTCTGAGGGGCTTGTTTGGGGTATCTTCACCCCGACCAGTAGAGCAAAGAGTTGCTCCTCAACCTACTGAACCTACTGAAAATGAAAATGTCTGCTTTGAAATTCCTTCGGGTATGATAGAAAAACTGCTAGCTAATCCTTTTGCATGAGATGGAACAAAGCATCCTGATGAGCACCTAATATATGTGGATGAAGTTTGTGGATTTTTTAAGCTTGCAGGTGTACCCGGAGATGTTATTAAGAAGAATGTATTTCCTTTATCTTTGAAGGAAGATGTATTGACATGGTATAGGCTATGTGATGATACGGGGTCATGGAACTACAAACGATTGAACTTGGAATTTCATTAGAAGTTTTATCCTATGCATCTTGTTCATCATGATCGCAATTATATATATAATTTTTGGCCTCGTGAAGGAGAAAGCATCGCTCAAGCTTGGGGAGGCTTAAATCAATGTTATATTCATGCCGCAATCATGATATCTCAAGAGAAATGATTATTCAAAAATTTTATGCTCGGCTTTCTGATAGCAATCGCACCATGCTCGATACTTCTTGTGCTGGCTCTTTTATGATGAAGACTATTGAATTCAAATGGGATTTATTGGAAAGAATTAAACGCGACTCTGAAGATTGGGACCTCGACGAAGTTAAGGAGTCAGGTATGACACCTAAGTTTCATTGTGTTAAATATTTTATGGATACCGAAGTTTTCCGTAAATTTAGCACTAAATATGGACTTGACTCTGAAATAGTAGCTTCTTTCTGTGAATCTTTTGCTACTCATGTTGATCTCCCTAGGGAGAAATGGTTTAAATATCATCCTCCCATAGAAGTAAAAGTAGCTGCACCAATTAAAGTTGAAGAAAAGACTGTCACTTATAATGATCCTATTGTTCCTACCGCTTATGTTGAGAAACCACCTTTTCCTGTTAGGATAAAGGATCACGCTAAAGCTTTAAATGTGGTTCGTAAAAGCAATATTAAAACTTATACACCTCCTGAGCAAATTAAAGTTGAACCTGATATTGCTATTGTTAAAGATCTCTTGTCTGATAATATTGATGGGCATGTTATTCATTTCCTTGATGAGACTGCTAGAATTGCTAAACCCTGTGCAAAAGATAAAAATAGACATGTGGTAGGCATGCCTGTTATTTTTGTTAAAATAGGAGATCATTGTTATCATGGCTTATGTGATATGGGTGCTAGTGCTAGTGCAATACCTTACGACTTATACAAAGAAAATATGCATGATATTGCACCTGCTGAGGTAGAAGATATTGATGTCACAATTAAACTTCCCAATAGAGATACTATTTCACCAATGGGAATTGTTAGAGATGTTGAAGTCTTGTGTGGGAAAACTAAATATCCTGCTGATTTTCTTGTTCTCGGTTCCCCACAAGATAGCTTTTGTCCCATTATATTTGGTAGACCCTTCTTGAACACTGTTAATGCTAAGATACATTGCAAAAAGGATGTTGTTACTATCGGTTTAGATGATATGTCTCATGAATTTAATTTCTCTAAATTTAGTAGACAACACCGTGAAGAAGAATTACCTAGTAAGGATGAAATTATTGGTTTTGCTTCTATTGCCGTACCTATGAATGAAAGAAGGGAAATAGATGAAGTATTCTTTAAACAGGAACCTATTCTGAAACACAATTTGCCTGTTGAAATCCTAGGGGGTCCTCCTCCACCCAAGGGTGATGCCGTGTTTGAGCTTAAACCGTTGCCTGATACTCTTAAATATGATTAGCTTGATGAGAAAAAGATATATCTTGTTATTATTAGTGCTAACCTTTCAGAGCATGAGGAAGAGAGATTATTGAAAACTCTGAAGAAGCACTGTGCTTCTATTGGGTATACTCTTGATGATCTTAAGGGCATTAGTCCCACTCTATGTCTACATAAAATAAATTTGGAAGAAGATGCTAAACCAGTTCATGATCATCAACGATGGCTGAATCCTAAAATGAAAGAAGTGGTAAGAAAGGAAGTACTAAAGCTCCTTGAGGCAGGTATAATCTATCCCGTTGCTGATAGTCAGTGGGTAAGTCATGTCCATTGTGTCCCTAAGAAGGGAGGTATTACTATCGTTCCTAATGATAAAGATGAATTGATTCCTCAAAGAATTATTATAGGTTATAGGATGGTAATTGATTTTCGCAAATTAAATAAGGCCACTAAAAAGGATCATTACCCCTTACCTTTTATCGATCAAATGATAGAAAGATTATCCAAACATACACATTTTTGCTTTCTAGATGGTTATTCTGGTTTCTCTCAAATACCTGTGTCAGCCAAGGATCAATCAAAGACTACTTTTACTTGCCCTTTTGGTACTTTTGCTTATAGACGTATGCCTTTTGGTTTATGTAATGCACCTGCTACCTTTCAAAGATGCATGATGGCTATATTCTCTGACTTTTGTGAAAAGATTTGTGAGGTTTTCATGGACGATTTCTCCGTCTATGGATCTTCTTTTAATGATTGCTTGAGCAACCTTGATCGAGTTTTGCAGAGATGTGAAGAAACTAATCTTGTCTTGAATTGGGAAAAGTGCCACTTTATGGTTAATGAAGGTATTGTCTTGGGGCATAAAGTTTCTGAAAGAGGTATTGAAGTTGATAAAGCCAAGGTTGATGCTATTGAAAAGATGCCATGCCCCAAGGACATCAAAGGTATAAGAAGTTTCCTTGGTCACGCCAGATTTTATAGGAGGTTCATTAAGGACTTCTCAAAAATTTCTCGGCCTCTGAATAATTTATTACAAAAAGATATACCATTTGTCTTTGATGATGATTGTGTAGAAGCATTTGAAATACTTAAGAAAGCATTGATCTCTGCACCTATTGTTCAGCCACCTGATTGGAATTTACCCTTTGAAATTATGTGTGATGCTAGTGATTATGCTGTAGGTGCTGTTCTAGGGCAAAGAGTTGATAAGAAATTAAACGTTATTCAATATGCTAGTAAAACCCTAGACAATGCTCAAAGAAATTATGCTACTACTGAAAAAGAATTCTTAGCAGTTGTATTTGCTTGTGATAAGTTCAGACCTTATATTGTTGATTCTAAAGTAACTATTCACACTGATCATGCTGCTATTAAATATCTTATGGAAAAGAAAGATGCTAAACCTAGACTTATTAGATGGGTTCTCTTGCTACAAGAATTTGACTTACATATTGTTGATAGAAAGGGAGCTGAGAACCCCGTTGCAGACAACTTGTCTAGGTTAGAAAATGTGCTTGATGACCCACTACCTATTGATGATAGCTTTCCTGATGAGCAATTAAATGTCATAAATGCTTCTCATACTGCTCCATGGTATGCTGATTATGCTAATTACATTGTTGCCAAATTCATACCACCTAGTTTCACATACCAGCAAAAGAAAAAGTTCTTCTATGATTTGAGGCATTACTTTTGGGATGACCCACATCTTTATAAAGAAGGAGTAGATGGTGTTATTAGACGTTGTGTACCTGAGCATGAACAGGAACAGATCCTACGCAAGTGTCACTCCGAAGCTTATGGAGGACACCATGCTGGAGATAGAACTGCACATAAGGTATTGCAATCTGGTTTTTATTGGCCTACTCTCTTCAAGGATGCCCGTAAGTTTGTCTTATCTTGTGATGAATGTCAAAGAATTGGTAATATTAGTAGACGTCAAGAAATGCCTATGAACTATTCACTCGTTATTGAACCATTTGATGTTTGGGGCTTTGACTATATGGGACCTTTTCCTGCCTCTAATGGATATACACATATTTTAGTTGTTGTTGATTACGTTACTAAGTGGGTAGAAGCTATTCCAACTAGTAGTGCTGATCATAACACTTCTATTAAAATGCTTAAAGAAGTTATTTTTCCAAGATTTGGAGTCCCTAGATATTTAATGACTGATGGTGGTTCACATTTTATTCATGGTGCTTTCCGTAAAATGCTTGCTAAGTATGATGTTAATCATAGAATTGCATCCCCTTATCACCCTCAGTCTAGTGGTCAAGTAGAATTGAGTAATAGAGAGCTCAAATTAATTTTGCAAAAGACTGTCAATAGGTCTAGAAAGAATTGGTCCTAGAAACTTGATGATGCATTATAGGCCTATAGAACTGCATATAAAAATCCTATGGGTATGTCTCCGTATAAAATGGTTTATGGAAAAGCATGTCACTTACCTCTCGAACTAGAACACAAGGCATATTGGGCTATTAAAGAGCTCAATTATGATTTTAAACTTGCCGGTGAGAAGAGGTTATTTGATATTAGCTCACTCGATGAATGGAGAACCCAAGCCTACGAAAATGCCAAGTTGTTCAAAGAAAAGGTTAAACGATGGCATGATAAAAGGATACAAAAGTGTGAGTTTAATGTAGGTGATTATGTATTGCTATACAACTCCCGTTTAAGATTTTTTGCAGGAAAACTTCTCTCTAAATGGGAAGGTCCTTACGTTATCGAGGAGGTCTATCGTTCCAGTGCCATAAAAATCAACAACTTCGAAGGCACAAATCCGAAGGTGGTGAACGGTCAAAGAATCAAACATTATATCTCAGGTAATCCCATAAATGTTGAAACCAATGTTATTGAAACCGTAAACCTGGAGGAATACATAAGGGACACTTTCCGGAACGTTTAGACTCCGAAAAGGAATAGGTATGTGGTACGGTAAGTAAACCAGCTCTAGAACAATTTTTAAGGCAATATTTCTCTGTTTTGGAATATTTAGAAAAATAGAAAAATAAGAAGTAGTCCGGGAAGGACATGAGGCCTCCACGAGGGTGGAGGGCGCGCCCCCCTACCTTGTGGGCACCTCATGTGCTCTCCGGACTCTGTTTTCGTACACGACACGTATTTTGGTTAGTAAAAATTCATTATATAACCTCCCGAAGGTTTTGACCTCCGTATCACGCAAATATCTCTTGTCTTTGTTTCAAGCTGTTTTCTATCAGGGTTATCAAGGCCAGGTATTATGTCATTTCCTTCCTCCTCCAACCATGAGGGCAACGATGCTTGGCTAATGAAGATAGAGTTGAAGAGAGAAGAACCCATGGAGATCAACAAGGATGAAGGTATCAAGAAGGCCACGGAGGACCAAGTTCCGGAAACAGAAGACATCCTTCAACCTGATCACATTCTTCTTACCCCAACTGAGACCGAAGCTTTCAAGATGACCGAGTTAGCTCGTATACAAAATAAGTATCTCACACATGAAAATATTTTGTTGAAGGAGCATATCTCGCACTCAAAGGCATTATCCGCAAGTTAGAAGACCTCCTACGGTCGATGTGCGACTATCCATCATCAACAACTCCACCTTCTTCACCAACAAAGGAGACATACTCACATGGGTATGGGCACTCCCATTGGCAACTACCAAGCTTGGGTAAGTGCCCTGGTATCGTATCACCATCACTTTTATCTTTACCGCTTTTCTTAGTTCGATCTTTTTGATAATATCTTGATCTAGTAGAATAAAGTTTTAGTATGATCTAGTTGTGATTTTTGCTTTATGATCCTTTTATGTAATCGAGTCCATGAGCTATATATAATAAAGATTAGTGTTGAGTCAAGGGCTTGATTATTTTGCCATGATCCTAAGTGAATAAATGAAAAGAGGAAGAATAAAAAAGGAAACAAAGAGATCATATGGATCTTATGGAGAGTAATGAGCTCACATAGAAAAAAGTATGATGAATAAAAGTTGTTGAGAGTTGACAAACATAGTTTTGGTCATCGTTGCAATTAATAGGAAGTAATAAATAAAGAGAGGTCTTCACATATACATATACTATCTTGGACATCTTTTATGATTGTGAGCACTCATTAAAATATGACATGCTAAAGAGTTGGCGTTGGATAAGGAAGACAATGTAATGGGTTATGTTTTCTTACATCTGAGATAAATTATATTGTCATGGATCATCCAACATGGTTGAGCTTGCCTTTCCCCCTCATGCTAGGCAAATTCATCGCACCAAGTAAAGATACTACTTGTTCTTCCAAATACCCTTAAAACCAGTTTTGCCATTAGAGTCCACCATACCTACCTATGGATTGAGTAAGATCCTCCAAGTAAGTTGTCATCGGTGCAAGCAATAAAAATTGCTCTCTAAATATGTATGACTTATTAGTGTGGGAGAAAATAAGCTTTATACGATTGTGTGATATGGAAGAAATAAAAGCGGCATACTGCATAATAAAGGTCCATATCACAAGTGGCAATATAAAGTGACGTTCTTTCGCATTAAGATTTTGTGCATCCAACCATAAAAGTGCATGACAACCTCTGCTTCCCTCTGCGAAGGGCCTATCCTTTTCTTTTACCTCCTACCTTGCATAAGAGTCATGGTGATCTTCACCCTTCCTTTTTACATTTTATCCTTTGGCAAGCATAGTATGTTGGAAAGATCCTGGTATATATGGCTAATTGGATGTGAGTTTTCATGAACTATTATTGTTGACATTACCCTTGAGGTAGAACGTTGGGAGGCAAAACTATAAGCCCCTATCTTTCTCTGTGTCCGACTAAAACTCCATACCCATAAGTATTGCGTGAGGGTCAGCAATTGTGAAAGACTATATGATAGTTGAGTATGTGGACTTGCTGAAAAGCTCTTATATATTGACTCTTTCCTATGTTATGATAAATTGCAATTGCTCCAATGACTAAGATTATAGTTTGTTAGTTTTCAATGAAGTTTATGATTCATACTTGAAATTGTGACTGAAATAATACTCTAGCATAAGAAATCATATGACAAGAATTATGTAAGTTGCTGTTCTAAGAATGATCATGATGCCCTCATGTCCGTGTTTTACTTTTATCGACACCTCTATCTCCAAACATGTGGACATATTTTTCGATTTCGGCTTTCGCTTGAGGACAAGCGAGGTCTAAGCTTGGGGGAGTTGATACGTCCATTTTGCATCATGCTTTTATATCGATATTTATTGCATTATGGGCTGTTATTACACATTATGTCGCAATACTTATGCCTATTCTCTCTTATTTTACACGGTTTACATAAAGAGGGAGAATGCTGGCAGCTAGGATTCTGGGCTGAAAAAGGAGCAAATATTAGAGACCTATTCTGCACAGCTCCAAAAGTCCTGAAACTTCTCGGAAGACGTTTGCAGAATAAATAAAAAATACTAGACGCAAGAAGTTCACCACGGGGGGCACACCCTGCCCACGAGGGTGGGGGGCGCGCCCCGTACCTCGTGGGCCCCCTGGTGGCCCTCCGATGGCCATCTTCTGCTATATGGAGTCTTTCGATGAGGGAAAAAAATCAGTAACCATCTCCTCAGACGAAACTCCGCCGCCACGAGGAGGAACCTTGGCGAATCCAATCTAGGGCTCCGACAGAGCTATTCTGCCGGGGAACCTTCCCTCCGGGATGGGGAAATCATCGCCATTTTCATCACCCACGCTCCTCTCATTGGGAGAGGGCAATATCCATCAACATCTTCTTCAGCACCATCTCCTCTCAAAACCCTAGTTCATCTCTTGTATCCAATTCTTGTCTCCAAGTCCGGGATTGGTACTAGTAGGTTGCTAGTCGTGTTAATTACTCCTTGTAGTTGTTGCTAGTTGGTTTATTTGGTGGAAGATCATATGTTCAGATCCTATATGCATATTAATACCCCTCTGATTATGAACATGAATATGCTTTGTGAGAAGTTACGTTTGTTCCTGAGGACATGGGAGAAGTCTTGCTATTAGTAGTTATGTGAATTTGGTATTCGTTCGGTATTTTGATGAGATGTATGTTGTCTCTCCTCTAGTGGTGTTATGTGAATGTAGACTACATGACACTTCACCATTATTTGGGCCTAGAGGAAGGCATTGGGAAGTAATAAGTAGATGATGCGTTGCTAGAGTGACAGAAGCTTAAACCCTAGTTTATGCGCTGCGTCATAAGGGGCTGATTTGGATCCATATGTTTCATGCTATGGTTAGGTTTACCTTAATACTTTTGTTATAGTTGCGGATGCTTGCAATAGAGTTTAATTATAAGTGGGATGCTTGTCCAAGTAAGGACAGTACCCAACCACCGGTCCACCCACATACCAAATTATCAAAGTACCAAACGCGAATCATATGAACGTGATGAAAACTAGCTTGACGATATTCCCATGTGTCCTCGAGAGCGCTTTTCTCTATATAAGAGTTTGTCCAGGCTTGTCCTTTGGTACAAAAAGGATTGGGCCACCTTGCTGCACTTTATTTACTTTTGTTACCTGTTGCTCGTTACAAATTATCCTATCACAAAACTATCTGTTACCACTTATTTCAGTACTTGCAGAGAATACCTTGCTGGAAACCGCTTATCATTTCCTTCAGCTCCTCGTTGAGTTTGTCACTCTTACTTATCGAAAGGACTATGATAGACCCCCTATACTTGTGGGTCATCACCTATCTTATTCACCCATCAAGGTGCTTGCTCTAACTTGGCAAGGTTGTATTGGTCGCACATATTTTGCATCTGACTGATAACCCACAAGTATAGGGGATCACAACAGTTTTCGAGGGTAGAGTATTCAACCCAAATTTATTGATTCAACACAAGGGGAGCCAAAAAATATTCTCAAGTATTAGCAGCTGAGTTGTCCATTAAACCACACCTGGAAACTTAGTATCTGCAGCAAAGTGTTTAGTAGCAAAGTAATATGATAGTAGTGGTAACGGTAGCAAAAGGTAACAGTAGTAAAAGTAATGTTTTTGGTATTTTGTAGTGATGATAGCAATAGCAACGGAAAAGTAAATAAGCGAAGAAGAATATATGGAAAGCTCGTAGGCAATGGATCAGTGATGGAGAATTATGCCGGATGCGGTTCCTCATGTAAAAGTCATTACCTAGGGTGACACAGAACTAGCTCCAGTTCATCAATGTAATGTAGGCATGTATTCCGAATATATTCATACGTGCTTATGGAAAAGAACTTGCATGGCATCTTTTGTCCAACCTTCCCGTGGCAGCGGGGTTCTTACGGAAAATAAGGGATATCAAGGCCTCCTTTTAATAGAGTACCGGAACAAAGCATTAGCACATAGTGAATACATGAACTCCTCAAACTATGGTCATCACCGATAAGTATCCCGATTATTGTCACTTTGGGGTTAACGGATCATAACACATAATAGGTGACTATAGACTTGCAAGATAGGATCAAGAACTCACATATATTGATGAAAACATAATAGGTTTAGATCTAAAATCATGGCACTCGGGCCCTAGTGACAAGCATTAAGCATAGCAAAGTCATAGCAACATCAATCTCAGAACATAGTGGATACTAGGGATCAAACCCTAACAAAACTAACTCAATTACATGATAGATCCCGTCCAACCCATCACTGTCCAGCAAGCCTACAATGGAATTACTCACGCACGGTGGTGAGCATCATGAAAATGGTGATGGAGGATGGTTGATGATGACGATGGCGACGGATTCCCCTCTCCGGGGCCCCGAACGGAGTCCAGATCAGCCCTCTCGAGAGGTTTTAGGGCTTGGCAGTGGCTCTGTATCGTAAAACGCGATGAAACCTTCTCTCTGATTTTTTCTCCCCAAAACCAAATATATAGAGTTGGAGTTGAGGTCGGAGGAGCTCTAGGGGGCCCACGAGGTAGGGGCACGCCCCCCACCCTCATGGACAGGTGGTGGGCCCCTTGGCCTTCATCTTTTGCAAGGATTTTTTATATTTTCTGAAAAGTTGTTCCGTGAAGTTTCAGGTCATTCTGAGAACTTTTGTTTCTGCACGTAAATAACACCATGGTAATTTTGCTGAAAACAGCGTCAGTCCGGGTTAGTTCCATTCAAATCATGCAAGTTAGAGTCCAAAACAAGGGCAAAAGTGTTTGGAAAAGTAGATACGACAAAGACGTAACAACTCCCCCAAGCTTAAACCCTTGCTTGTCCGCAAGCAATTCAGTTGATAAACTGAAAGTGATAAAGAAAAACTTTTACAAACTTTGTTTTCTCTTGTTGTTGTAAATATGTAAAGCCAGCATTCAAATTTCAGCAAAGATTATAACTAACCACATTCACAATAACGCTCAGGTCTCAAGTTTACTCATATCAATGGCGTAATCAACTAGCAAGCAATAATAATAAATCTCGGATGACAACACTTTCTCAAAACAATCATAATATGATATAGCAAGATGGTATCTCGCTAGCCCTTTTTGAGACCGCAAAACATAAATGCAGAGCACCTTTAAAGATCTAGGACTGACTAGACATTGTAATTCATGGTAAAAGAAATCCAGTCAAGTCATACTCAATGTAAACTAACAGTAATGAATGCAAATGACAGTGGTGCTCTCTAACTGGTGCTTTTTAATAAGAGGATGATGACTCAGCATAAAAGTAAATAGATAGGCCCTTCATAGAGGGAAGCAGGGATTTGTAGAGGTGCCAGAGCTCGGTTTTGAAATAGAGGTGAATAATATTTTGAGCGCTATACTTTCATTGTCAACATAACAACCAAGAGATGGCGATATCTTCCATGCTACACACATTATAGGCGGTTCCCAAATAGAATGGTAAAGTTTATACTCCCCCTTCCACCAACAAGCATTACTCCATGGCTTGCTCGAAACAACGAGTGCCTCCAACTAACAAGAGTCCCAGGGGGAGTGTTGTTTGCAATTATTTTGATTTAGTCTGCATAAAGCATGGGACTGGGCATCCTGGTGACCAGCCACTTTCTCGTGAGTGAGGAGCGGAGTCCACTCCTCTTAAGAATAACCCGCCTAACATGGAAGATACGGACAACCCTAGTTGATACATGAGCTATTGAAGCATACAAAACAGGATATTTATTTGAAGGTTTAGAGTTTGGCACATACGAATTTACTTGGAACGGCAGGTAGATACCATATATAGGTAGGTATGGTGGACTCATATGGAATAACTTTGGGGTTTATGGAGTTGGATGTAGAAGCAGTATTCCCGCTTAGTACAGGTGAAGGCTAGCAAAAGACTGGGAAGCGACCAGATAGAGAGCGACAACAGTCATGAACATGCATTAAAATTAATCAACACCGAATGCAAGCATGAGTAGGATATAATCCACCATGAACATAAATATCGTGAAGGCTATGTTGATTTTGTTTCAACTACATGCGTGAACATGCGCCAAGTCAAGTCACTTAAATCATTCAGAGGAGGATACCACCCTATCATACCACATCACAGCCATTTTAATAGCATGTTGGCACACAAGGTAAACCATTATAAGCTTCTAGCTAATCAAGCATGGCACAAGAAACTATGATCTCTAGTTGTCATTGCAAACATGTTTATTCATTATAGGCTGAATCAGGAATGATGAACTAATCATATTTACAAAAACAAAAGACGTCGAGTTCATGCCAGCTTTTCTCATCTCAATAAGTTCATCATATAATCATCATTATTGACTTTCACTTGCATGACCGAACGATGTGAATAATAATCATAGTGCACGTGCATTGGACTAAGCTGGAATCTACAAGCATTCAATAAACATGAGAAGACAAGGCAATATGGGCTCTTTTGTCAAATCAACAATAATGCATATAAGATCCACCTCAATAATTTAATTATGGTCTTCTCCTATCGACCCCCAAAGAAAAGAAAAGAAATAAAACTATTTACGCGGGAAAGCTCCCAACAAGCAAAAGAAGAACATGAAATCTTTTTGGGTTTTCTTTTTAATTACTACTACAAGCATGGAAAGTAAACTAATTAAAAGCTACAACTATTTTTTTTGGTTTTTCTTAAGGTTTATTAAACACACAAGAAGAAAGCATAAAAAGGAAAATAAACTAGCGTGGATGACACAATGAAAAAGTATGAGCACCGACATCTGGCAATGAGTGTGTGAAGATAAATGTAATGTCGGTGAGAAATACGTACTCCCCCAAGCTTAGGCTTTTGGCCTAAGTTGGTCTATGGCCATGGCTGGCCTGGCTGATATCCATGGTAAAAGTTGGGGTCGTACTGAGATGCAGCGGCTATCGCCTCCTAAGATGCAGCGTGGCGACAAGCGGCCTCCGCCCTCCTCTCGTACTCATCTGCCTCCTCTCTGGTAATAACATATCTTCCTTTTTCCTGATAATCAAAGAAGGCAGGAGCAGGGAGCACTACTAGGGAAAACCTTATACACAGAAGTTTATCAGTAGGACGGTTTAAAAGTGGGCGCTACTGCTAATTAGTAGTAGCGAGGGGTATAAAAACCGCGCTACTACTAAGTTGATAGTAGTAGCGAGGGGTATAAACTCGCGCTGCTACTAAGTTATCTCGAACAATGCCCCTGGAATAGACCATAGTAGTAGTGAGGGGTGTAAAACCGGCACTACTACTAAGTAAGTAGTAGTAGCGCAGGTAGACTTCGATGCTACTACTAAGCGTGTCCACCCTGGCCCAATCCACTCCCACCCCACCATTCTCTCTCTCATCCCTAAAAGAACTCTCTCACGAACTCACCTCGGTCCACCCCACCCCGGCTCGGCTCGTCTCCCCAAGATCTCCTCGCCGCCGCCACCACCCACGCCGGCCGGTTCCGGCGAGCACCGGCCGTGCGCAACACTTCCACAAGCTCCCGCCTTCCTCTGCTTCGATCCCCATGGAAGCCACCACCACCGCCTCCCTCGCGCGGAGTCTCGCCTCCTCGCTGCTCCCCCGCAACTCTCGCCATAGCCGCGTGCGCATGGCCGTGGAGCCAGATCAGCAGTGGAGGGGTAGGGCGGTGCTTGGTCAGTGATCCGTTGCCGCCGCTAGCTTTCCTCCTCCCCTCTCCTCTGCCGCCACCGCTGGCCTTCTTTCCTGCGAGCAGGGATCGTCCGTGATCCGTCCGGAGCTCACTCCCCGCCTCCTACATGCGTACATGCTCGACCCCCTCACCTCAATCGTCCGTGATCCATCCGGGATTCATGCTCGGACATGGCCAGGCCCCCTGTTCTTGATATGGCCTAGTAGATATCTAGTTCCTGGTGTTCAGGTCGCGTGGCTTAACGGCCTCCCCCTGAGCCTAGTTGGATTTGTTTCAGGTGCTGCATTGATTAGGTCCTGGATGATTGGGTTGGGTACTGACCTCTGTCTGTATGTAGCAACAGATACAGGAGAAGTTTTCTGTCGGATTAGTTTACAGTGAAATTTCAGATGACCGAGTTTAAGATTGAGAATTTGGTCAAATCTAGGCTTTAATCCTAGGGGAAAATTATTAAAAATAAAATGAAGAACAAATGAAAGCAGGGAACTAGACAGTCCCTACGCAGACGTAAGGCCACTTCAGATTCTCACCTCCTTCAATTCAGAATTCAGAAATTATAATTCCTCTGTTTTTTATTTGCCCATAAAAATTGCAGCCAATTCAAAATGCACACACTATCATCTTAATGGAACTATTCAGTGCCTTCTTGACCTGGTTGACCATCTATCCTTTGCCCTAGTCATTGATATAACATCCAGTGTGTTTTGTTTACGCTCGTCTAACATGCCATTGCTCGCCAAACTGAATGTGGGTGGGAGCAGCATCAATAAACTAAGTCTAGCATGCCATTGCTCTTATCGTCATACCACTGAACTGTGTTGTTGAATTGGATTGTGTAGATTCATTTATGTATGTTTATCCACCATGAACGAACAAACTCTAGGGGCAAATTTATCCTTTTTACCTTTTATTTCTTAATATATGCATTAAACCATGCCTCTTATGATTTTGGCTTCTCAAGTATATTTTTATTATTTGTGCATCGTGCATCTACGCTTGTGGAAATATTACAGCCCCACTGTTAGGAGTACAAGTTTAGTCCTGACAGACTGGGCGTAAGTTGATTGGTTTTCCTTTTGATTAGTATAAGTAGATGGTAGCAGACCTGGACAAAATAACGTTGGATCTTAATATCTCATGACATTGAGTAGGGGACAAGAGATCGGATGAGTCTTGTTGTCACATGTGGTTCGGATGGTCAAAGTAGATGGTAGTTGGATCTGAGCACCCAGTCAGTGATGCTCTGCCGCCCGATTTAAAATGGTGCTCTCTGGAGAGCCAACGTCAACCCCGGCGCTGGTGCAGGAGGTGTCCATGGGAAACGTCCTTAGCGCAAAGCTCGGCTAGGCCCCGACCAGGCAGGCCTCTCTCCGCGTCGCCTGCCCAACACCGTACCCTGCACCACTGTCAACAAAGTCTGCTCATCTGGGACGAAGGGTATCCATATTTCATCTCTTCACCTGCAATGTCTCCGTAGTTACTTATCGCCACTGGTAAAAAACTTATGTTGTTGCCTGTTGGCCTGCTCCTTGCTATCTGAAGTATGTATTTTTTGTCTATCGCTCATTCGCTATCTGAAGAATTCTATGAAGGTAATTTTAGTGTGTGTTTAGCTTTCAGTTTTTGCTTCTACTTCACAGAGTTGAAGATCGTAAGAAAACATTGGATGATCTTTAACAATTATTCTTAGAAGTAAACCTGAGCAGTATTTGATGATATATTGTGAGTCACTGTAAATGTATACTATTTTTTCTTCAGGATATGGATGACTATCTGAAGGGATGCAGGTTTCTTCCCAAACTTAAGAATGAGATACCCGGTGAAAGAAATGCTCCCTAGTCCCTACAGGGAAAGTTTGAGTAGCCTAGAGAATTTAGTACTGATCATGGTAAGGCCGACAAAGCCTGAAATCTCATTTTGATCCACGTTCAACGATTACATGCTAGCATATATACTTGAAGTCGGCATGGAATATCAAAATTAAAAATAGACTTCGCCTATTCCCTATTTTGAAGAGCAGTGGGAATCAATTTTCTGATGTCCTTTGTTGGCGATTTCCCTATCCATGAAATGATAAATTTTGAACAGATGTTAACAGTCAAATATTTCAAGAATATGTAGCTAAAATACACTAGTATTTCTTGAATAAACCAAAACAAGAAGATAGCATGAACACGTATAGCTAGGCTATGCATTTAGTAGCTGTTTTTCCGTTTTGAAGATTCATAATAGACTAAAAGAGACAAATAATTGAAGAAAATACCCTATTGGATCTGCATGAGGGCGCGAACTAACAAGTTTTCACTTTCTTGACTGCGTGCAGGGTGATCGACGAGGACTGCTGTGGCCCGATGGGAGTCGTGCTCTTCAACTACTCGGAGGCAGACTTCACCGTGAAGCCCTGCGACCGTATCATACAGATTATCATCCAGGTGATTGCGGCACAGGAGGACCCCAGGGTGGAGGACCTCGACGCCACCGTCCGGAGGTCACGAGGTGGAGGACGACGCCACCATCCATAGTTCCTCAAGGTGTAGGACCTCGACGCTTTGTAGATACATCTAGAGAAGTGGTCTGGTTAGGTTGGTGGTGAAATGCTAGGGAAGGTACCAACCTTTTGATGATGGTTGTGTGTGTCCTCGTGATCTCTTCGAGTTGAGATGTTCAATGTTGCATCCATGAACACTGCAAGTGTTAAGATGGTTCTCTGAAATTTATTTTGCACTGGACGTGTCTCTGATCTCCATTCATGAATACTGCATCTATTTTTATTTTTTTAATTCCTAATTTGTTACTAGTAGCGTTGGGAAAAAAGTGCCCTACTAGTATTTAGGATACTAGTAGCGCTAGTATTATAGGCACGCTACTACTACTTCATTAGTAGTAGCGCAGGTCTATAATAGCAGTAGCGTTGGTGGCACACGCTACTAGTAACAAAGTTAGTAGTAGCGCGGCTTTCACCCACGCCACTACTAACTATTAGCTGTAGCGCGCTGCTAGTAGCGCGGGTACCCGCGCTGCTAGTAGCCTTTTTCCTAGTAGTGGAGAGTAATATGGACAGCACAGCGTCTGTCAAAGATTAGTCGATACTGGAGAGGTGATTCATTCCTCTCGACAAACTGGTGGTGAACCATAGCATTAAAGTCTAGGTAAGTAGGGGTAATTCAATATCATCTTTGCGTATGGCTATACAAAGAAAATTAGCTATGAGGGTTGCATAAATTGCACCAGAGAAATCTCCATTAAATCTATTAAGATGCAACCTACGTGCAACAATGGCTCCCAAATTATAAGATTTATCTCCTAACACAGCACTCCTAAGAATACTGAGGTCAGGGACACACATGTGACATGCCTCATCTTTACCATTAATGCATCTACCTATGAAGAGAGCAAATAATGTATAGCAGGAAAGTGAATGCTCCCTATAGTGGCTTGTGTTATATCTCAAGATTCTCCCACAGTTATACTAGCAAGAAAATCTCTATATTCAGATTTGCGAGGATCCCTGATACTACCCCATTGTGGAAGTTTGCAAGCAATGGTAAAATCCTCTAAGTTCATAGTGTAAGAATTTTCATAAAGATCAAACAGGACAGTTGGAGAATACGTGATGATGAAAATTCAAACCTCCTCACAAAGGAACTAGCGAGATGGTGATACTGGTTGCACTTTTCTTCCTCGAAGCTCACCAGATCGGCGTTACGCAAATATGCGTTAAATTCTTCTTTAATTCCCGCTCGATCCATAAAATTTTCCGAAGGCCATTCACAAGGACACACTGGAGCGTCTCTTGGTGGCTCTTCATCAGCATCACGCATTGCAAGCCTGGGTCCTTGCTTCCTTGAAGAACCACCTTGGAACATTTTCCTAAGCATATTTCTTCCTCTGAAAAATTCTGAATTTTTTTAGTAACTTCAAAATAAAAGTAAACCAAACTCAATAATATTGATAGCAACTACTCCTACAAGTGCCTAGGGCCTATATCATGCATCAAAACTACTTGGAACCATATAAATTTGACATGCAAGCTCAAGAACATGGTCACCTAGATAGCACAAATTTGCAATGAATAAAGCACTAGAACAAAAACGAATTAGACCAATGGAGGAGTCACATACCAAGGAACAATCTCCCCAAGCAGTTTTGTGAGAGGTGCTTTGAGCAAGGAGATCAAAAATGGCAGTAAAATGAGCTTGGGCTCGGGTTTGAGCTGGATATTCGTGTTTGGGGAGGAAGAAGGAGTGCGTGGGTGAAAGGATAAGTGGAGGAGGGCCACCGTGGGCCCACGAGACAGGGGGCGCACCCAGGGGGGTAGGGCGCGCCCTCCACCATCGTGGGTAGGTGGGTTACCCCCCTGCTGTGTTTTTAGTGCCAAATATTCTCAAATATTTTAGAAAAAATCATATTTAAATTTCAGGGCATTTGGAGAACTTTTATTTTCGGGGTATTTTTATATTGCATGGATAATCAGATAACAGACAGAAAAATACTATTTTTATTTTATTTAATATAAATAACAGAAAGTAAAAGGAGGGTACAGAAGGTTGTGCCTTCTAGTTTCATCCATCTCATGCTCATCAAAAGGAATCCACTAACAAGGTTGATCAGGTCTTGTTAACAAACTCATTCCGAATAACATGGAACCGGAGAAATTTCGAATAACACTATGTTACCTCAACGGGGATATGCACATCCCCAATAATAAGAATATCATATGTCTTCTTGACGGTAGGAAGAGGAAATTCAAAACCTCCAAATATAATCAGTGGGATTTTTCCAACAGAGTTGATACTATGAACTTGAGGTTGTTTCCTCGGAAAGTGTACTGTATGCTCATTACCATTAACATGAAAAGTGACTTTGCCGATGGTGCAATCAATAACAGCCCCTGTAGTATTCAAAAAGGGTCTTCCAAGAATAATAGACATACTATCGTCCTCGGGAATATCAAGAATAACAAAGTCCGTTAAAATAGTAGCGTTTGCAACTACAACCGGCACATCCTCACAAATACTGACAGGTATACTAGTTGATTTATCAGCCATTTGCAAAGATATTTCAGCAGGTGTCAACTTATTCAAATCAAGTCTACGATATAAAGAGAGAGGCATAACACTAACACCGGCTCCAAAATCACATAAAGCAGTTTTCACATAGTTTATTTTAATGGAACATGGTATAGTTGGTACTCCTGGATCTCCAAGTTTCTTTGGTATTCCACCCTTAAAAGTATAATTAGCAAGCATGGTGGAAATTTCAGCTTCCGGTATCTTTCTTTTATTAGTAACAATATCTTTCATGTACTTAGTATAAGGATTCATTTTAAGCATATCAGTTAAACGCATACGCAAAAAGATAGGTCTAATCATTTCAGCAAAGCGTTCAAAATCCTCATCATCCTTTTTCTTGGATGGTTTGGGAGGAAAAGGCATGGGTTTCTAAACCCATGGTTCTCTTTCTTTACCATGTTTCCTAGCAACAAAGTCTTTCTTATCATAACGTTGATTCTTTGATTGTAGGTTATCAAGATCAACAACAGGTTCAATTTCTATATCATTATCATTACTAGGTTGAGCATCATCATGAACATTATCATTGACATTATTACTAGTTTCAGGTTCACTACCAGATTGTGTTTCAGCATTAGATATAGAAATATCATTTGGATTCCCAGGTGTTTCAATAACAGGTTCACTAGAAGCATGCAAAGTCCTATCATTTTTCTTTTTCTTCCTTTTAGAAGGACTAGGTGTATCTATATTATTTCTCTGAGAATCTTGCTCAATTCTCTTAGGATGGCCTTCTGGATACGAAGGTTCTTGATTCATTCTACCACCTCTAGTCATAACTCTAACAACATTATCATTATTCTTACTATTCAATTCATTGAGCAAATCATTTTGAGCTTTAAGTACTTGTTCTACTTGAGTGGTAACCATAGAAGCATGTTTACTAATAAGTTTAAGTTCACCTTTGACATTAGCCATATAATCACCCAAGTGTTCAAGCATATTTGAATTGTATTTCAATTGTCTACCAAAATAAGCATTGAAATTTTCTTGCTTAACCATAAATTTATCAAACTCATCTAAGCATGGGCTAGCAAACTTAGTAAATGGGATTTCAGTTTTATCATATCTATAGAGAGAATTTACCTTTACTACGTGTGTCGGGTTATCAAGACCATGAGTTTCTTCAATAGGTAAAGGATTAAGATCATATGTTTCTTCAACATGCGGTAAATTAAGACCATGTATTTCTTCAATAGGAGGTAAATTCTTAACATCTTCAGCTTTAATACCTTTTTCTTTCATAGATTTCTTTGCCTCTTGCATATATTCAGGACTGAGAAATAGAATACCCCTCTTCTTCGGAGTTGGTTTAGGAATAGGCTCAGGAATTGGCTTCGGAGGTGTCCAATTATTTTCATTTGTCAGCATATTATTCTATAGAATTTCAGCTTCATCCGGTGTTCTTTCCCTGAAAATAGAACCAACACAACTATCCAGGTAATCTCTAGAAGCATCGGTTAGTCCATTATAAAAGATATCAAGTATTTCATTTTTCTTAAGAGGATCATCAGGCAAAGCATTAGGTAACTTGAGAAGACTCCCCCAAGCTTGTGGGTGACTCTCTTCTTCAATTTGCACAAAATTATATATATCCCTTAAAGCAGCTTGTTTCTTATGAGCAGGAAAATATTTAGCAGAGAAGTAATAAATCATATCCTGGGGACTACGCACACAACCAGGATCAAGAGAATTAAACCATATCTTAGCATCACCCTTTAGTGAGAATGGAAATATTTTAAGGATATAAAAGTAATGAGTTCTCTCATCATTAGTGAACAGGGTGGCTATATCATTTAATTTGGTAAGATGTGCCACAACAGTTTCAGATTCATAGCCATGAAAAGGATCAGATTCAACCAAAGTAATTATATCAGGATCAATAGAGAATTCATAATCCTTATCAGTAACACAGATAGGTGAAGTAGCAAAAGCAGGGCCAGGTTTCATCCTAGTATTTAGAGATTGCTTATTCCATTTAGCTAATAACCTCTTGAGTTCGTATCTATCTTTGCAAGCTAAAATAGCTAAAGAAGATTCTTTATCAAAAACAAAACCCTCAGGAATAACAGGCGAGTCTTCATCATCACTTTCATCAATATTATCATATTCAGTAATTTCATTCTCTCTAGTCCTAGCAAGTTGTTCATCAAGAAATTCACCAAGTGGCACAGTAGTATCAAGCATAGAAGTAGTTTCATCATAAGTATCATGTATAGCAGAAGTGGCATCATCAATAACATGTGACATATCAAAACGAATAGCAGAAGCAGGTTTAGGTGTCGCAAGCTTACTCAAAACAGAAGGTGAATCAAGTGCAGAGCTAGATGGCAGTTCCTTACCTCCCCTCGTAGTTGAGGGATAAATCTTGGTTCTTGGATCTTTCAAGTTCTTCATAATGATAAGCAGATAGAAATCCCAACTGACTCAAAGAATAGAGCTATGCTCCCCGGCAACGGCGCCAGAAAATAGTCTTGATAACCCACAAGTATAGGGGATCGCAATAGTTTTTGAGGGTAGAGTATTCAGCCCAAATTTATTGATTCGACACAAGGGGAGCCAAAGAATATTCTCAAGTATTAGCAGATGAGTTGTCAATTAAACCACACCTGGAAACTTAGTATCTGCAGCAAAGTGTTTAGTAGCAAAGTAATACGATAGTAGTGGTAACGGTAGCAAAAGGTAACAGTAGTAAAAGTAATGTTTTTCGTATATTGTAGTGATGATAGCAATAGGAACGGAATAGTAAATAAGCGAAGAACAACAATATATTGAAAGCTCGTAGGCAATGGATTGGTGATGGAGATTATGCCAGATGCGGTTCGTCATGTAACAATCATAACCTAGGGTGACACAGAACTAGCTCCAGTTCATCAATGTAATGTAGGCATGTATTCCGAATATAGTCATACGTGCTTATGGAAAAGAACTTGCATGACATCTTTTGTCCTACCCTCCCATGGCAGCGGGGTCCTTATGGAAACTAAGGGATATTAAGGTCTTCTTTTAATAGAGAACCGGAACAAAGCATTAGCACGTAGTGAATACATGAACTCCTCAAACTGTGGTCATCACCGGTAAGTATCCCGATTATTGTCACTTCGGGGTTAACAGATCGTAACACATAATAGGTGACTATAGACTTGCAAGATAGGATCAAGAACTCTCATATATTAATGAAAACATAATAGGTTCAGATATGAAATCATGGCACTTGGGCCCTAGTGACAAGCATTAAGCATAGCAAAGTCATAGCAACATCAATCTCAGAACATAGTGGATACTAGGGATCAAACCCTAACAAAACTAACTCGATTACATGATAGATCCCATCCAACCCATCACCATCCAGCAAGCCTACGATGGAATTACTCACGCACAGCGGTGAGCATCATGAAATCGGTGATGGAGGATGGTTGATGATGACGATGGCGACGGATTCCCCTCTCCGGAGCCCCGAACGGACTCCAGATCAGCCCTCCCAAGAGATTTTAGGGATTGGCGGCGACTCCGTATCGTAAAATGCGATGAATCCTTCTCTCTGATTTTTTTCTCCCCGAAACCAAATATATAGAGTTGGAGTTGAGGTCGGAGGAGCTCCAGGGGGGCCACGAGGTAGGGGGCGTGCCCTAGGGGGGCAGGCGCGCCCCCACCCTCGTGGACAGGTGGTGGGCCCCCTGGCCTTCATCTTTTGCAAGGATTTTTTATATTTTCCAAAAAGTTGTTTCGTGAAGTTTCAGGTCATTCCGAGAACTTTTGTTTCTGCACATAAATAACACCATGGTAATTCTGCTGAAAACAGTGTCAGTCCGGGTTAGTTCCATTCAAATCATGCAAGTTAGAGTCCAAAACAAGGGAATAAGTGTTTGGAGAAGTAGATACGACGGAGGCGTATCAGTGACCTCTTGCATTACTTCAACTTTGTTACACCATCTGCTTTGTTTAAGCATCATATATGCGTATATGCCATACCTAACCATTTTCTATACCTATTCCATGTGTCGTCATACTATGTTTTTCCAGTGAAATGTTGTTCTTTCGTAATAGATGTCCAAAAGGAAGAGGGTGAGTGCAGATCCTCAAGGAGTACAAACTAGGTATTTGGAAAAGGTAGTGATACCTGATAAATCAGATAGACCACCAGCCACAGAAAACACATGCCCAACTGTACCACACTCTACACCTACTCCAGTGGCCAAACCCCTATTAGAACTGCTGAGAGCCCAGCGTCAAGTACTGTCTATGATATCAATTCAGAATTTGAACTCCTAAATTTCTGCATGTGCCTTACCTTCTCTCTTGTATGAAAACTAATTTCAGATGAAGCTCCTTGCTCAAAGCATCATAGGATCTCACAACAATAATAGGCTCTGCATTGCTCTTGTCAGTACCTCTTTCCCTTTTTCAGCATACTTTCACTCATTGATGTTTGATTATGTAGCATCACTGTAAATGTTCGCTTCTTTATCCTCCGTTTTCTTGAAATTATAAGATCTATATTTACTCTTAGATAAATGTAGAATTAACACAATGATTATGAAGTTTTGGATTGCTCATGTAAGTACCCGTTGTCATGTACACCCGCTGTATCAAATTAATTGTTGATCAATTGGATGTATTTAGAACTTAATAGTGCTAGATACATCCATTTGAGCGACAAGTAATAATGGACGGTGGTGGTATTACTGTACTTGCATCGCGAGATAGTTGATTGTCTAGCATTACTCTACATCTTATCTGCCCTGCCCTCCACTTTCTCCGAATTATGATATCTACATTTACTCTTACCAAAATGTTGAATAAAGCCAATGCCACTGCACACGTTGATGTCTGCATTCCTCTTGTCACTACCTTTTCCCTTGTAACCCTGTACTTAATTACTTGCTATTTGATTATGTATCATCAGTCTGCACCTGAGCTTCATTATCCTCTGTTTCTTCCAATATTATTTGATCTATATTTACTCTTTGCAAAGTGTAGAAAAATGGCAACACTTATAAAGAATTTTATTTGGGGAATTTATTGAATTATCCTTCCATCAACATGGTGATGGGCTTTGTCCACCCCGTGTTAACATATAATGTAAGTTCATCCTTCTCAAGCCTTCAAACTTTGTTCTAGTATAGAGTTGGATATGCATCATTTCGTCCACCGCTATTTACTTTGCTGTTTACATCTAATTGGATGTTTGCAACAACTACCAGTTTTAAATTGTAGTTGTAAAAACATGTTCCTTATGCAGAACAAATCCATTTATTTGCTTATATAATTGTGAAACCTGTTACGTGTCTCCTTGTTTCTATTTCAGAGTCGTGTCTCTTATGCCAGGCAGAACTTTAGGGAAGATAGTGAGCCAAATCATATTGAGGACAACAAGATGACCCCAAGGTCCCATCTTGATGATGACAGTGAGTTGAAGCTACTCACCAGCAGGTGTGAGACAACCTCTATGCAGTCGCTGCCTCAATCAGTTCAACTTCTTCAGTCTCAACTTAATGTGGAAAGGCTTGCTTCAGTTCAGCTCTGACTTGAAGTCAAAGATGCAAGGAGGATGTCAGAGGAGTTCCTTGTGCACTAAGGTGCCATACAGCTAGGGATGGAGCATCTATCGTTGACACAACTGAGGTCTCATCAGCTTGTTCGGCTGCTTGCGGGGCCCGCCCTAGCCAGGCCTCATGCCTTCTGAAGTGCTCTCAATTTTGTATATTCTTTTATCAGCGCGTTTATATGCACTGGTGGCAACCTTTGTTGCCCAGTGTACGTAATCCGCGGTCATGTTGCTCTTTATTATCACCGGTAGCGAACTTTGATTCCCAGTGGATGTAATATGCCGTAATTTCTTTATTGTATAGTCTAGGTTTATTCTTTGGTCAGTATGCTGTAATTTAGGACAGAAGGTTTAGTCGACCTCAGTGTTGTCAGTCTTCAGGCCGACCCGTTACTCATATGGGCCAAAACATGGGCCTATAATCATCTTGGGCCATTAGCAGGTCTAAACATATAGTAGTTTCCTACCATTAACAGGCCGAGTAAAGTACTTGCCAACTGGGCCAGAGAATACCATGGGCTTTTAATAGGCTAAAACCTAGATTGGGCCTGCGTTGGGCCAAAAAATACATGGGCCAATACAGGCCGAAACTGCCGAAGGCCCATGTTTGGCCTAAATAGGAAGAGTAGTTAATAGGCCAAAAAATATCTCGGGCCAGTTTGGCCCAATAAAATTATGGGCTTTAAGCAGGCCGGTATCCATGCGGGCCATAGGCCCAAAAGTGTCACGGGCCATTATCAGATGGGCTATAAGCAGGCCTGATTCAACGCGGGTTGTAGTTAGGGGCAACTGTTCCACGGGCCATTAACAAGCCGATAGGCCTGTTGGGCTGAAATTTATCCACGAAGACCACGGGCCGTTAAGAGGCCTATATTTACTTCGGACAAGAAATAGCCCAGTTTCTACATGGGCCGTTAAAGGGCCTAAAGTTAAATCGGGCCGATAACGTCCCAGATGCACCACGGGCTGCTAACAAGCCGAAACTATCATCAGGCCGAATTGGTTAATGGGCATTTAACATGCTGAAATACAAACATGTCTTAGAATGGGCCCAAAAGAACATTGGCATGTTAACGGGCCTGATCCGATATGGGTCGTAATTTGGCCCAGAACACGGCAGGCTGTGAACGGGCCTGATCTGCTATGGGCCTCAATTTGGCCCAAAACATGGTAGGTTGTTAACGGGCCAGCCCACTAGTGTCTGAAAAAACATGTTGGGCCTTTAGCTAGGCCGACCTTTTCATCGGAATGGGCCTCTGTTGGGCTGTGCCACGTGCTGACGTATCATAGGCGCCTCATGTCCAATGAATGGACGACATCTGTCCCAATGTGAGCCAACACGTGTTTTCTCTGGCCAATGAGAATTTTACACCTGGAAAATCCTCATTGGTCTGGGCTGTTAGCGGGTTAGCGGATCCAAAACTGGACCCGATAGCTTAATGGTGACCCGTTATGGTGGATGCCACGTGTCGGTCACCCTTGACGAAAGCACTTCTATGACGCGTGATTTATCATCATGGAAGTGGACACTTCTGTGATGATAATTTTGGTAATGTCATGGAACACTTCTACGACAGCACATGTATGACTATCTTGATTTTGTCACAAAATTGTCATGGATGTGCATGCATGACAGAAAACCTACTATGACAAACACGTATCATCACGGAAGTGTCTTTTTTGTAGTGAAGGACAGGGGCGGCACAACGCAATTACACAGGTGCCCCTGGCGGTTCACATCTGATGGACATTGGCGTGCATGCAACACATTGAATGTTGTTCCATGTTCCCACACATGCCTTGTTTGTCGGGTGGTCGTTCCAGCTTCTCTGGCATTCAGGAAAAAGAGATGTAGCATTGAAAGCGGTTTTAAATGTGTGTCTCTATATCTTCAGCTGACAAGGATGCAGTGAAGACATTCGACAAGTTTCAACAAAATGCATATGACTAGACAGACAGAGTTTGAGGAATAAGCATAGAAGAGGTTAGGGCCCGATCACATTCACTTAGTTCAGAAGATGACAAGTTTTGAAGACATAGCTATAAGTGAATGATGTAGAGGACAGAACACACACACACACACACACACACACACACATACACACATATACACCAGAAACAGACCAAATCAACATTGCAAAGATAAACCTTGAAGTCAAATCAATGTTGAAGACAAACCAAATGCGAAGATAATGCAATCATGATGCCACAAAAAAATCTTCAAGAAGGTTTGGTGGTGGTGTTACCCACCGTATAGCAAGTATTAGACCCAGACACAGCGCACAATTATCCTGGCACTCTGAAGTCAAATTCCACATTAATGTATTCACTCTTAGAGGGTATTGATTGAAGATATATGTTACTCAGTGTGTTGCACATCTAAGTCATCAATATGCATAAGCGTTAGGATGCGTGTCCAATCACAGGACAATTGAGGATTCTAAGATATTTAGCTCACACCGCAACTTGCAAAACCTTTTCTCATCCAAGGGCTTTATGAAGGTATCTTCCAATTGCTCTTCAGTGTTGACGTGAATGATATCAATATCTTCCTTCATGGCATGATCTCTAAGAAAGTGACGATGAATCTAAATGTGCTTTGTCTTCGAGTGCTGAACTGGGTTGTTGGCAATCTTGATGGCGCTTACATTGTCGTAGTAGAGTGGCACATCCTTCAGGTGGATGCCATAGTCCTTGAGAGTTTGCTTCATCCTTAGAAGCTGAGCGCAGCAAGATCTAGCAGCAATGTATTCGGATTCAACGATGGAGATACATACACAGTTCTGCTTCTTTGAAGACCAACAGACAAGAGATCGTCCAAGAAAGTGACATGTGCCTGATGTGGACTTGCAATCAACCTTGTCACCACCATAATCAGCATCTGAGAGTCCAACTAGATCAAACTCTGAGCCCTTGGGATACCATAATCCTAGTGTTGGGGTGTAAGCCAAATATCGAAGAATTTGCTTCAGAGCTAAGTGATGCGATTCCTTTGGTGCCGCTTGGAATCGGGCACACATGCAAACACTAAGCATTATATCTGGCCTAGATGCACATAATTATAGTAAAGAACAAATCATGGAGCAGAATACCTTTTGGTCGAACTCTTTACCATTGTCGTCGGGGCCCAGATGACTTTTGGTTGGCATTGGCGTCGTGTGCCATTTGCAGTCTTGCATTCCAAACTTCTTCAGGACATCTTTGAGGTATTTTTCTTGTGATATGAAGATGCCATTACTCTGCTGACGGATTTGAAGACCAAGGAAGAATTTCAGCTCAGCCATCATTGACATCTGATATTGCTCTTGCATCATATGCCCAGACTCATCATTGTATCTCTTATCAGTACAGCCGAAGATAATGTCATCCACATAGATTTGGCATACAAACAGTTCACCATCATATGTCTTCGTAAAGAGAGTGGGATCTTGTGAACCAGGTTTGAAGCCTTTGCTCTTCAGGAAGTCTTTGAGTGTGTCATACCAAGTGCGAGGTGCTTGTTTGAGGCCATACAGTGCCTTGTTGAGCTTGTATACCATGTCAGGATGCTTTGGGTCTTCAAAACCAGGTGGTTGTGCAACATACACTTCTTCTTCATTTTTGTCATTGAGAATGGCACTTTGACATCCATTTGATACAGAAGAATGTTGTTGTGGTTGGCATAGGCTAGCTGCATGCGAATGGCTTCGAGCCGAGCCACAGGAGCAAATGTTTCATCGAAGTCAATCCCTTCAACTTGTGTGTAACCTTGAGGAACGAGATGAGCCTTGTTTCTGACAACTTGACCATGCTCATCTTGTTTGTTGCGATAGATCCATTTGGTACCGGTGATATTGTGCTTGCGAGGATCTGGATGCTTTACAAGCTCCAATACATTGTTCAACTCGAACTATTGAAGCTCTTCTTGCATAGCTTGAATCCATTCAGGTTCCATGAAGGCTTCGTCAACTTTCTTGGGTTCTGATATTGAGGCTAATGCAAATTACCCATAGAAATTTGCTAGCTGTGTTGCTCTTGAACGAGTGAGGGGACCAGGTGCATTGATGCTATCAATTATCTTCTCAATTTGTACTTCATTTGCAACACGAGGATGAACTGGACGAAGATTCTACCCTTGCTGATCATTTTCTTCATCTTCAGCATTGGATTCAGGCTGAGCAGTGTCTTCGGGCTGATTAGGTGTAGAAATGATGATTTCCTCTTTAGCATGTGCCTTTGAAGGTATTATTTCTCTAGTACCCATAAGCTTTATAGATTCACTTGGTGTAGCTTCATCTAGCACATTTGGCAGGTGCTCTCTCTATGAGCTGTTAGTCTCATCGAACCGCACATCCACAGTTTCAACCACTTTGTAGTGAAAGAGGTTGAAGACTCTGTAGGAGTGCAAATCCTTTCCGTAGCCAAGCATAAATCCTTCATGTGCTTTCGATGTGAATTTTGAAGTGTGATGCGGATCCTTGGTCTAGCACCTAGCACCAGATACTCTGAAATAGCTGATGTTTGGCTTCTTACCAGTCAGGAGCTCATATGATGTATTATTTAGGAACTAGTGAAGATAAACACGGTTGATGATGTGGCATGCAGTATCAATAGCTTCAGGCCAGAACTTCCTTGGAGTCTTGTACTCATCAAGCATCGTCCGTGCCATCTCAATGAGGGTTCTGTTCTTGCTCTCCACGATGCCATTCTACTGAGGTGTGTATGGAGACGAGAACTCATGTGTGATACCCAATGTATCAAGATAAGTGTCGAGGCCGGTGTTCTTGAATTCAGTGCCGTTGTCACTTTCTGATGTGCTTGATCTTCATGCCATAATTAGTCATGGCATGATTGGCGAATCGTCCGAAGACATCCTGCACTTCAGTCTTCTAGAGAATTATGTGCACCCATGTATATCTCGAGTAACCATCAACAATGATGAAGCCATAGAGGCAAGCAATGGTAGTGAGGGTAGAGTAGTGAGTAAGGCCGAATAAGTCCATGTGAAGCAGCTCGAAGGGATGTATCATTGTCATGATTGTCTTCGAGGTATGCTTGGCCCGAGTCATCTTTCCAGCTTTGCAGGCACCGCATAGAAGATCCTTCTTGAACTTGACGCCCTCAATACCTATGACATGCTTCTTCTTCACAAGAGTGTGTAAGTTCCTCATGCCCACATGCCCTAGCCTCCAATGCCAGAGCCAGCACTCTGAAGCTTTTGCTAGAAGACATACGACCAACTGTGGTCCTGCTGAGAAATCTACCATGTACAGATCATCCTTTCGATACCCTTTGAAGACTAGAGATTTCTCAGATTCCATAAGCACAAGGCAATGAGATTTCCCAAATATCACAATCATGTTCAGATCACAAAGCATTGAGACAGACATTAAGTTGAAACCAAGGGATTCAACAAGCATCACTTTATCCATGTGTTGATCCTTTGAGAGTGCAACTCTACCTAGGCCGAACACCTTGCTTTTACCAGTGTCATAAAATGTGATGTGACTTTTGTCAGACAGACGTAGGGTTGAATCCATAAGAAGACTTCGATCACCAGTCATGTGGTTAGTGCATACACTATCCATAATCCACTCAGAAGCCTTTCCTGTCGTACCCTACAGTGCAGTTTGGGGGGATAGGCTTCACCAAGGGAAATGTGAAGCATAAACATTTGACGAATAAGCATATTATCAAAGTTCAGATCCTTGTTAGGGTAGATAGGATGTTTGTCTAGAAATCCTAGGACGAAATACATAGTAAGACCATTCTGGCATTTTATCTTGTATCCCACAAGATGTTTTAGGTCCCCAGCATAAGCATCAGAAGCCTTTGATTTCCAGCTGGAGACCTTTCCCTGCAAAAGAGAGTTATTTTTTCTTAACCACCCACATCTTTAGGGGTGGCTTAGAAGCAATGAGTCTAAGTGCAGCATCTGAGAACTTTGGCTTTGGAGCCCTAGCAAATATTCTTGCAGGAGGTGAATAATACTCATAAGAATAGGAAGAAAAGTTCTTGGTCTTATGAACATAGTGGTTTGATGAAATACGCTCATATTCATAAGTCTGAGTATGGTTTCCCTGCAAAACATTGGTGTTAGGGTGTCTCGGATGAGTCCTCTGTCTATATGAATCATTTAGACCATGTGAAGCCTTAGGTCTGGGGTTTGTCTCCTTCCGATGTGGTGTCATGATCACATTCACAGGAAGCTTCTCAAGACAACTTTTGGGCACCTAGATCTTCTTCAGCGGTGATCCATTCCTGCAGTTAGTACCAATATACCTGGCAAACATTTCACCATTCTGATTCTTAAACAGTTTATAGTTTGCATCAAAGGATTCATCAATGATAATCGGGTTAGCATAGGTGAAGCCAGATAAGGTAGATGGATCCATTGAAGGACCCTTTGCAGCAACCCATGTGGTTTTGGGGTACTACTCAGGCTTCCAGTATGAACCATCAACGTTCATTTTCCTCTCGAACCCAACACCCTCTTTTCTAAGGTTTCGGTTCAGAATCTTTTTCTTGAGTACATCACATAGAGTCTGATGCCCTTTGAGGCTTTTGTACATCCATGTTTCAAGCAATGTCTTCAACCTAGCATTCTCGTTAGCAATGGTAGTGGTATCCTCAGAAGAGGGGTTAGTTACCACATCAGCAGTTGAAGATATAGCAACAGTAGCAGCAGTAGAACATTCAGCAACAGAGACAACATTATCACGCTCAAGACATTTTAAACATGGTGGCTCAAAGTTAGCGGTACTGATCTTTTGAGCACGAAGTGACTTGTTCTCCTTTTGAAGATCTTCATGAGACGCTCTCAGGTTCTCAAGTTCTTGCTTCCTTTGAAGATAATCATAGGAAAGCTTCTCAAGTTCTTCGTACTTAACATGAAGATTTTTAATGTCTTAAATTAAGGACTAAGTTCGAGTCATTTCCACGTCCAACAAGTCATCGCTTTTGTGTAGCAACTTTTGAATGTATTCCGTAGCATTTTGCTGTTCCGTTGCAATTTTAGCAAGTGTTTTGTAGCTAGGTTTAGATTCACATTCAGAGTCATCTTCACTGGATGTTTGAAAGTAAGCATCACGTGAGTTCACCTTGGCACCACATGCCATGAAGCAGTAGGTAGGAGCAGAGTCATCCTCATCATCAGCATCGGCATTGGCGACGATGTCATTGTCTTCGGAGTTGAAGATGGACTTGGCGACATAAGCTGAAGCTAGAGCCAGGCTTGCCACGCCTGAATCAGACTCCTCCTCCGACTCCACCTCCGCCTCCTCAGAAGCAGACTCCTCCTCTTAATCCATCTCCTTGCCAACAAACACACGAGCCTTGCTTGATGAGCTCTTCTTGTATGGTGAAGGCTTTGATGAAGACTTTGAAGAAGACTTTGAGGATTTCTTCTTCTTCTTGTCATCAGAATCATATTCCTTGCTCTTCTCCTTCTTCTTGGTGTCATTGTCCCATTGAGGACACTCAGAGGTTTCTTGCATTTGTGGCATGTTCTCTTCTTGTGGTCACAAGAAGAAGCTTCATCATTTCTTGAGCTGGATCTTGAAGACTTTCTGAAACCTTTCTTCTTGGAGAACTTCTGGAACTTCTTCATGAGCATAGCTAGCTCCTTTCTAATGTCTTCAGGATCCCCAGATCTGCAGTCAGATTCTTCTTTAGATGAGGACACAACCTTTGCCTTCAAAGCCCGGGTTCATCCATAGTTGGCGCCATAGATATCTCTCTTCTTAGATAACTGGAACTCATGTGTGTTCAGCCTCTCAAGTATGTCAGACGGATCGTGAGTCTTGAAGTCAGGACGTTCTTGAATCATCAGGGCCAGGGTGTCGAATTAGCTATCAAGTGATCTCAGGAGCTTCTTGATGATTTCGTGCTTGGTGATCTTAGTGGCACCAAGTGCGCGACGCTCATTTGTGATATAAGTGAGGCGATCAAACATGAGTTGGACACTCTCATTGTCGTTTCTCTTGAAGCGGTTGAAGAGGTTGCGAAGAACATCAATCCTTGAATCTCTCTAAGTTGAGATGCCTTCGTTGACCTTGGAGAGCCAGTCCTAGACTAGCTTCGTAGTTTCCAGTGCACTCACACGGTCGTACTGTCCTTTGGTCAGATGACAACAGATGATGTTCTTGACAGTAGAATCTAGTTGAATGAACATCTTGACATCAGTAGTGGTGACACCTTCACCGCCCTTAGGAACGCCATTCTTGACGACATACCAGAGGTCGACATTAATGGCTTCAAGATGCATAGTCATCTTGTTCTTCCAATAGGGGTAATCAGTGCCATCGAAGACTAGGAACGCAGCGGAGACCTTGATTATCCCTGCAATCAACATATCTAAAACTCCAGGTGGTTAAACCGAATCACACAGAATAAGAGAGCACCTTGCTCTGATACCAATTGAAAGTGCAAGTTATCGACTAGAGGGGTGTGAGGGAGTCCTGGATTAGGGGGTCTCCGGACAACCGGACTATCTCCATTGGCCGGACTGTTAGACTATGAAGATACAAGATTGAAGACTTCGTCTCGTGTCCGGATGGGACTCTACTTGGTGTGGAAGGCAAGCTAGGCAATACGGATATGGATATCTCCTCCTTTGTAATCGACCTTGTGTAACCCTAACCCTTTCCGGTGTCTATATAAACTGAAGGGTTTTAGTCCGTAGGACAACAACCACAACTTACAATCATACCATAGGCTAGCTTCTAGGGTTTAGCCTCTCCGATCTCGTGGTAGATCTACTCTTGTACTACCCATATCATAAATATTAATCAAGCAGGACGTAGGGTTTTACCTCCATCAAGAGGGCCCGAACCTGGGTAAAACATCGTGTCCCCTGCCTCCTGTTACTATCCGGCCTAGACGCACAGTTCGGGACCCCCTACCCGAGATCCGCCGGTTTTGACACCGACATTGGTGCTTTCATTGAGAGTTCCTCTATGTTGTCGCCGTTAGGCTTGATGGCTCCTACTATCATCGATAACGATGCGGTCCAGGGTGAGACTTTTCTCCCCGGACAGATCTTCATATTCGGTGGCTTTGCACTGCGGGCTAATTCGCCTGGCCATCTGGAGCAGATTGAAAGCTATGCCCCTGGCCATCAGGTCAGATTTGGAAGTTTGAACTACATGGCCGACATCTGTGGAGACTTGATCTTCGACGGATTCGAGCCACAGCCGGGCGCGCCGCACTGTCACGATGGGTATGACCTAGCTCTGCCGCCGAACAGTACCCCAGAGGCCGCGCCCGCATCAGCTACGACCCTTATCTCGGAGCCAACTGCGCCAATCGAGGACGGGTGGCTAGACACCACCTCAGGGGCTGCAGCCTCAACGGCGATCGAGCCGAACACTAGCCAAATCCTCTGCGCAACCCGTGACTCTAAGGTGCCGGACTCTTTTCCAGACTCCGAACCGCCCGCACCCCTACCAATCGAATCCGATTGGGTGCCGATCATGGAATTCACCGCCGCGGATATCTTTCAGCACTCGCCCTTCGGCGACATTCTGAATTCACTAAAGTCTCTGTCTTTGTCAGGAGAGCCCTGGCCGGTCTATGGCCAACAGGATTGGGATGCGGACGACGAAGGAATTCGACTCCCACCCACCACCCACTTCGTAGCCACTGTCGATGATTTAACCGACATGCTCGACTTCGACTCTGAAGACATCGATGGTATGGACGACGATGTAGGAGACGAACATGAACCAGCGCCTATAGGGCACTGGAAAGCCACCTCGTCATATGACATATACATGGTGGATACACCCAAAGAAGGCAATGGCGATGAGATAGCGGAGGATGACCCCTCCAAGAAGCAACCCAAGTGCCTACGTCAGTGGCGCCGCTCTAAGTCCCGCCAAAGCAAAAAGTGGTGATACCGGCATAGGAGATAATAACACTCCAGATAGTACCGAAGACAAAAACAATCCCCTCCAGCAAGATTTAGAGCAGGAGGATGGAGAAGCCAGCTCTCCTGAGAGAGCGGCAGACAGAGAGGAGGAGGATGACAATTACATGCCCCCCTCCGAAGACGAGGCAAGCCTCGACGACAATGAATTCACTGTACCAGAGGATCCCGTCGAACAAGAGCGCTTCAAGCACCGGCCTATGGCCACGGCAAATAGCCTGAAGAAAAAGCAGCAACAGCTTCAAGCTGATCAAGACCTGCTAGCTGACAGATGGACTGAAGTCCTCGCGGCCGAGGAATATAAACTCGAGCACCCCTCCAGGAATTACCCAAAGTGCAGGTTACTACCCCGACTGGAGGAAGAAGCGTATGACATGGCTGATCGGCCACCTCGTGGCCGCGATTGAGAGGCATTCCAGCCAAAAGCTCAGCCTCCACCCCGACACCATTCAAATAAAAAGGCATGGGGAGATACGCTAGACCCGTGAGACATATTGGAGGACAAAGCAAAGCATGCAAGATCGATCTATGGATCACGAGGGCGCACCACTCTGCGAGACGATAAACGTCACGCCGGATACAGTAAAAGCAAACCCGGCCGGGCCGAACACAGCGGGCAAGACACATTCGAGCTGCGTTGCGATATAGCCCAATACAGAGGCGCCGCACACCCCTTATGCTTCACAGATGAAGTAATGGAACATCAATTCCCAGAAGGTTTCAAACCTGTAAATATTGAATCATAGGATGGCACAACAGATCCCGCAGTATGGATCAAGGATTTCCTCCTCCACATCCACATGGCCCGCGGTGATGACTTACACGCCATCAAATACCTCCCACTAAAGCTCAAAGGACCAGCGCGGCATTGGCTTAACAGCTTGCCAGCGGACTCCATTGGCTGTTGGGAAGATCTGGAAGCCGCATTCCTTGACAACTTTCAGGGCACTTATGTCCGACAACCAGACGCCGATGACTTGAGCCACATAATTCAGCAGCCAGAACAGTCGGCCAGGCAATTCTGGACTCGGTTCCTTACAAAGAAAAATCAGATCGTCGACTGTCCGGATGCAAAGGCCTTAGAGGCTTTCAAACACAACATCCGAGACGAGTGGCTAGCCCGGCACCTTGGTCAGGAAAAGCCAAAATCTATGGCAGCTCTCATGACACTCATGACCCGCTTTTGTGCGGGAGAAGATAGCTAGCTGGCTCGCAGTAATAACATATCAAAGAACCATGGTACCCCGGATACCAAGGACGGCAATAGCAGGTCACGTTGCAACAAACATAAGCGCCGTATTAACAGCGAAAATACCGAGGATACGACAGTCAATGCCGGATTCAAACGCTCTAAACCCGGTTTAGCGGAAAAAGCCATTCAAACAAAGTACGCCGGGTCCGTCCAGTTTGGACCGCATACTCGATCGCTCGTGTCAAATACACGGAACCCCAGACAAGCCAGCCAATCACACCAACAGGGATTGTTGGGTGTTCAAGCAGGCCGGCAAGTTAATTGCCGAAAACAAGGAGAAGGGGCCGCATAGCGATGACGAGGAGGACCCCGGCAGCCGCACATCGGAGGACAGAAGAGGTTTCCCCCACAAGTGCGGACGGTGAACATGATATACGCAACCCACATCCCTAAGAGGGAGCGAAAGCGTGCGCTCAGAGACATATATGCGTTGGAGCCAGTCGCCCCAAAGTTCAACCCTTGGTCGTCCTGTCCGATCACCTTCGATCGCAGGGACCACCCCACTAGTATCCGTCATGGTGGATTTGCCGCACTGGTCCTAGACCCAATCATTGACGGATTCCACCTCACTCGAGTCCTTATGGATGGCGGCAGTAGCCTGAACCTGCTTTATTAGGACACGGTGCGCAAAATGGGCATAGACCCCTCAAGGATCAAACCCACAAAAACGACCTTTAAAGGCGTCATTCCAGGTGTGGAGGCCCATTACACAGGCTCAATTACACTGGAAGTGGTCTTCGGATCCCCGGATAATTTCCAAAGGGAAGATTTAATCTTCGATATAGTCCTGTTCCGCAGTGGTTATCACGCGCTACTCGGGCGAACCGCATTTGCTAGATTCAATGCGGTACCACATTATGCATACCTCAAGCTCAGGATGCCAGGACCTCGTGGAGTTATTACAGTCAATGGAAACACAGAGAGCTCTCTCCGAACAGAGGAGCACACCGCGGCCCTCGCTGCAGAAGCGCAAAGCATCCTTTGAAGGCAATCAACCAGTTCAGCGCTTCAAAGCCTGGATACCTTCAAGCGCGCTCGGAGCAATCGGCAAATAGACCACCTGGCAGGATCTGAGCTCGCGTAGCAATACGGTGGCCACCCCAATCCCAGCCCAACGGCAAAACTCTTGCCGCGTGTACATAATTACGCATTAAAAATACCATGGGCACAGGTGGGGAGGGGGCACAACTGCGGCACGCCCCAAGACGCGGCTTAAACCGCACTAGGGGCTTCTCGTTTCTTTTTTTCTTTTTTTTCAGGACCTTAATCTCTGGAAACACTCCCTGGCAGCACTATTGCCGAACACATGATGCAGCAACCAAGGAGGCAGACATCTACGTCATACCACGGAATTCCCAGGTGGATTACAGTAACGAGCGAAATATTCGATTTAATATCATTCCTCAGCTTCCCCTTGGAAGGGACATAGTCCTACTCTTTGCTTATCGCACTATCTGTATCACTCTGCTTTAACGCAATTTTTTGAATAAACAATGCATGACATTACGACTATTATTGTATTTTTGTTATATATATGTGTGTGTGTGTGTTCATTAATGACACCTTGCAACCGTACACTTTGGTACGGCCAATACACCAGGGGCTTACGTACCCCACAGTACGGTGTGAAAAGTCCGAACACTTTCACAAGTGCGGCACCCCGAACTTATAGCATTATATGCATCAGCTCCGAATCATGTCTTTGGTCAAATGTTGGGTTTGCCTGGCTCCTATGTTTTGGTACCTTACGTTCCGCTCTATCGGCTAAGGTAGCGCTAGGAGAACTACTGCGATTGTGCCCCGGTTCTGCTGGGTTCAGCACCTTAGTAGAGAAAGCAAAAACTGACTGTCATGATAAGGCGAGAGACTGGTCGCTGTTCGGCGAGGTTTTCGAGTCCCTAAAGACTTATGCCGCTTAGAGCGAGGGGCCGGCCCTGTCCGGCTTAAAGGCGTGTATCGCGCCCCAAATTCAGCCTTCCGAATACCAGGGGCTTCGCCAAAATTTAAAATTATAGAATTCTATGGCTAAGTGAGAGTGATAAAGCATTATTAGTCCGGTTGCCTTGTTCGCTGTGCTGAGCACCTCCCTCGAAGGACCCAAACATAGGAACAAGAGTGCTCAGGTTTATCCCGAACACCCCAGCACTCGTGGCATAGGTGCAGTAGCCGAGGACTAGCCATCTCTCAGATTGGATAAACAGCCAAACAGAAGGTAATATTTTAAATTCAAACAAGCATTGCATAGCGCATATGAAACAATTTTTCATAAATACAGGATAAAACGAGCAAGCTCACTCAAATATTACATCTTTTGAACACTCGTCCGCTATGAGACGGGCACCCGGCAGAACACCCTCGTAGTACATCTCGGGGTAACGGTGCTCCTTGCCATCCAGCGGCCCCTCCTTGATCAGCTTCACGGCGTCTAGCTTGACCCACTGCAATTTCACACGGGCGAAAGCCCGGCGTGCACCTTCAATGCAGATAGATCGCTTGACGACCTCCAGCCGCGGGCAGGCATCCACAAGCCGCCTCACCAGGCCGAAGAGGCTGTTCGGAAGGGCGTCACCAGGCCACAACCAGACTATAAAGCTCTTCATAGCCCGATCGGCTGCCTTATGTAGCTCAACCATCTGCTTCAGCTGGTCGCTCATTGGCACCGGGTGTTCGGCCTCAGCATAATGAGACCAAAACACCTTCTCCGTTGAGCTTCCATCCTCATCCTGGTAAAATTGTGCGGCATCGGACACACTGCGGGGCAAATCTGCGAATGCTCCTGGAGAGCTCAGGATTCGGGTAAGTAATCGGTAATTTAGTTTTACATGCTTGCTTTGCATATAGAAAGCCTTACCCGCCGCTATCTTCTTCATCGCGTCGATCTCCTGGAGGGCCTTTCGGGCTTCGGCCTTTGCACTTTTTGCGCTCTCGAGGGCCGCGGCAAGCTCAGACTCTCGCGTCTTTGAGTCAAGCTCCAACGCCTCGTGCTTCGCCACGAGAGCCTGGAGCTCTTGCTGCACCTCGCCCACCCGAGTCTCATGCTTCTCTCGCTCGGTGCGCTCCTTGGCCACTTTATCTTCGTCCTTGGTTAGTGCTTGCTTCAGGGTCGCCACCTCGGTCGTGGCCCCTGGCAAATATACGATGATCCTGTCATTTTGCAATCGCGTCTTCTTTTATATGTACATATCTATAGACAGGGTATTACTTACCCTTGTTATCCTTGAGCTGCCTCTTGGCAAGTCCGAGCTCTTTCCTGGACCCCTCGAGGTCCTGCTTCAGTACGGCGACCTCCGTAGTCAGTGCGGCGGACGCTAGCAGCGAAGCCTGCATATGCATATTGACATACTTATATTAGACTCCTACGATATTATTTGATCCTCTATTCGGCTTTTCTTTGTGAACACCGAACAAAGCATCAAGGGCTACTGTCTATGCGGTAATATTTCTACTACATGTTAAAACACTTACCTCGAAGCCTGTTAGAAGGCTGGCACAGGCTTCAGTCAACCCGCTCTTGGCGGACTGAACCTTCTGGACCACCGCACTCATAATAGTACGCTGCTCCTCATCGATGGAAGCACTACGAAGCGCTTCCAGCAGATTATCCGACGCTTCTGGATGGATAGAGGTCACCGGCACAGGCGTCTTGCCCCTCTTAGAAGGAGGCCACCTGCCTGAGCCTGGGACCGCTGGAGGTTCCGACACTGTGTTCGGCTGAGGGCCGAACTCGGAGCTCTCAGGGCCCCCGTCCCCTCGGCTCCCGGAGTCCGGAAGGTCGCCTTGAGGCGCCTCCGGGACTGTCTCCCCTCAATCCGGTGCCTCTTGAGACAACACCTCGGCATCGTCGGCAGGATGAGGGGTGGTGGCGGTCGGGATTGGATCGCTATCCATGTCCGACAAGCCTAGGGAGTCGTCCGATGATACATCGATACTGGCTCGTGGCGGCCTGCATGATTATGTTCGGCGTTAGGGAAGACAGTGCGACAAAGGAATTCTATGAGTTACTCTTGTATCCAAATACTTACGATCTCCCCGGGGGCTTGGCCCTGGGAAACCACTCGTCTTCGCCTTCGTCGGCGGCGGTGGAACTGTCCGGAAGGAGAGTCCTTCCCTTCTTGGACCCTTCGGCCCCCCAGTTGGGGCGGCCTTCCATTTCTTATCTCTCCCAGCCGATGGGGGAGCATCTTCTTCTTCTTCCTCGTCTTCGGGGGAAGAGTGCACCGCAGAGTCATCGGAAGGTGAGTCCGATGACGCCTGGCGTCGAGAACTCTTTCGGGTTCCCTTGGCCTTCTTGGTCTTCTCCGGCACCGTATAAGGGGCCGGAGTCAGCATCTTCGTCAGAAGAGTGTCTGCGGGGCCTTCGGGCAAAGGAGCCGGATAGTCGATCTGTCCGGCCGTCTCCTGCCAGTCCTGTCAAAGGTACGGGAGTTTAGATCCCGCATGGAGTCAATCTACAAAAAATAAGTATCATGTGAAAGGTAAAGCAGCTTACCGCACTGGCTTGGTGCTTCGAGCTGAATCCGCGATCCTCAGTAATAGGAGGGGGGACCTCAGCGCATTTGAACAACACCCTCCAGGCATCTTCGTGAGTCGTGTCGAAGAGCCTATTCAGAGTTCGGTGCTGCGCCGGGTCGAACTCCCACAAGTTGAACTCCCGTTGTTGGCACGGGAGGATCCGGCGGTGGAGCATGACCTGGATCACGTTGACAAGTTTGAGATTCTTGTTCACCATGTTTTGAATACATGCTTGGAGTCCGATCAGCTCTCCCAAACTACCCCAGGATAGGCCCTTCTCTTTCCAGGAAGTGAGCCGCGTGGGGATGCCAGATCGGAATTCGGGGGCCGCTGCCCATGCAGGGTCGCGCGGCTCGGTGATGTAGAACCACCCCGATTGCCACCCCTTTATGGTTTCCACAAAGGAGCCCTCGAGCCATGTTACGTTGGGCATCTTGCCCACCATGGCGCCTCCGCACTCCGCCTGGCGCCCACCCACAACCTTCGGCTTGACATTGAAGGTCTTCAACCATAAGCCGAAGTGGGGCTTGATGCGGAAGAAGACCTCGCACACAACAATAAACGCCGAGATGATGAGGATGAAGTTCGGGGCCGGATCGTGGAATCCAGGACGTAATAGAACATGAGCCCCCAAACGAATGGTTGGAGAGGGAATCCTAGTCCGCGGAGGAAATGGGTGAGGAACACTACACTCTCATGAGGCCTGGGGGTGGGGATGAGCTTCCCCTCATCTGGGAGCCGGTGCGCGATGTTGTTAGGAAGGTATCCAACTCTCCTCATCTTCTTGATGTCTCCCTCTGTGACGGAGGAGACCATCCACCTGCCTCCTGCTCCGGACATGGTTGGAGAAGGTTGAGGTGGGAAGTGCGGACTTGGGCGCTAGAGCTCGAGTGTGCGAGAACGGATGAGCAAAGGAGGAAGAAGGGTTGGATAGAAAGGTGAATCCTTATCCCTTTATATGAGCGGACGAAGCTAAGCGTCCCCACTTTCCTGGTAAAACTCGCTTATCCCCCAAGCACCGTAATTGATGGCGTGGTTGGGTTACCCACGCCCGTATTGATGAGAATCCTATAATAAGGGGACACGATCTCTGCTTTGACAAGACGTGTCGAAAAACTGCCTCGCGTTATGTGCGGGGCTGGTTAAAGGAAACGGTTCATATAATCACCGGGCCATGACATAACGTCATGCTGTCAAAACAAGTCGGCAAATTAGATTTGCGAAAATATTATTCTCTCTACGGTGGTATGTGGAACTTATTTTGCAGGGTCGGACACTATCCTCGTATTCAAATTCTTCTGTGATGTATTCAGAGAAGGAACCCGCCTTGCAATGTTGAAGACAATACTGCGCGCCGGACTCATCGTCATTGAAGCCTGGTTCAAGGGCTACTGAGGGAGTCCTGGATTACGGGGTCTCCGGACAGCCAGACTATCTCCATTGGCCGGACTATTAGACTATGAAGATACAAGATTGAAGACTTCGTCTCGTGTTCGGATGGGACTCTACTTGGCATGGAAGGCAAGCTAGGCAATACGGATATGGATATCTCCTCCTTTGTAACCGACCTTGTGTAACCCTAACCCTCTCCGGTGTCTATATAAACCGAAGGGTTTTAGTCCGTAGGACAACAACCACAACTTACAATCATACCATAGGCTAGGTTCTTGGGTTTAGCCTCTCCGATCTCGTGGTAGATCTACTCTTGTACTACCCATATCATCAATATTAATCAAGCAGGACATAGGGTTTTACCTCCATCAAGAGGTCCCGAACCTGGGTAAAACATCGTGTCCCCTGCCTCCTGTTACCATCTGGCCTAGACGCACAGTTCGGGACCCCCTAACCGAGATCCGCCGGTTTTGACACCGACAGGGTGAATAGGCGACGAAAGTCTTCAAAACATGAGGTATTTGAAGACAAATAGTAGAAATGAACCAATTGATATGCGGTGGAAGGTAGACTACACTAGACAGACCATAGTCAATTAAGCAATGAAGTGAAAGCACGAAGACTATCAGCAGCTAGGTAGTATGGATCAGGATGGAAGACAGTATGAAGCGAAATAGTTAATAGTCTTCACTTAGTGAAGTCAATCAAAACAGACAGGTAGGCAATGACTTCATAAAGGGAAGTGAAGGATAGAACTAGTTTCTTGGTGAAGACAAGGATTTGGTAGACCTATTCCAGTTGCTGTGACAACTGTACGTCTAGTTAGGGAGGCTGAAATTTAACTCAGAAGAGCATGTGTTCACCTTATTCCCCTTGAGCTAAGGACACACAGTCCTCGCTCAATCACTCTGGTAAGTCTTCAAGGTAGAGTTCCAAACCTTCACAGACTTTATTCACTAGCAATCCACAATGGCTCTTGGATGCTCAGAACGCGACGCCTAACCGGCTGGAGGATTCACATTCCTCAAGTGTAACAAGTCTTCAGGTCACGCAGACAGAAAGACTTCAATTATGCCTAACACTCTTCGAAGGTGGGTTGCTCTCAAACGACAAAAGCCGTGCACTAACTCTGAGCAGCCACCAATTTATGGTCTAGGGGTGGGCTATTTATAGCCAAGAGGCAACCCGACCTGATTTGTCCGAAATGACCCTTGGTCACTAAGGAACCGACATGTGTCCAATGGTCGGATTTCAAACACACGTGGCAGCTTGACTTGGGCTACAAGTAAAGCTGACTCATCTGGCTCTAGATAAGATTTGCTCTCATTGTCTTCGCTCGAACACATAGGATTTGGTTGAGCATCACTGCAGTCACTCTGACTTTGTTCACATGTACCCCACTTAACAGTACGGTGATCCCTATGACTCAACAAAGAAGAAAAGGAAACTACGAAACAACTATGTCTTCGCACTGCGTAGTCTTCATATGAATGTCTTCTCATTTCATAATCTTCATCGTGAATGTCTTCACGTACCACCATTGTCTTCAATGTCTTCACACATATTTAGGGGTCATCTCTGGTAGGTAAACCAAATCAATAAGGGACTACTACCTATGTTATCCTGCAATTCTCAGAAACACATTAGTCCCTCAACCAAGTTTGTCATCAATACTCCAAAACCAACTAGGGGTGGCACTAGATGCACTCACACACCATTAAAGTAATCCCATATTTGACGAATGTCATTGTTGATCGTAATGCTTCCGGTAACATGAAGCATTGCTGACGTTTTAAAAATTCTACTGTCCTTGCTTGATTTCCATGTACATAATCAAGATGCTTCTTTTCATTTTGTGTATGTTTCGTATCTTGTTATTAACCAGCAACTGTTTTCTTTCTATCTTTTTGTGCAGATAGGGATATCCATTTCACCTTGATGCTATTGTGACCTTTTGGCGAAGTGCACAGAACACTTTTTTGGAATGAGTGTCTTGTGCAGTTCAACTAAAATGTCACGTGGGCAATAACACTCAATTTTGGTGGAACTGCACAAAATTATGATTGGAGTTTCCAAAATCTCCGTCAAATTCTGCTGGTAATCTTGTGCAACATTTTATTAGCTTTTGCAAGACGATCCGTCACTGTCACCACAATGGCACTTTATGTTAGTGCAATTGCACACAAGGATAAGCAAATTATAGTTTCACCTTACATGAGTAGGACATCCAGCCTTAATGCTGCTCAATTTTAGTGCAACTACTAAAGAAGAACCTACCAACTCATGAGAGCAAGTACTTCTTGCTAGCTGAATGATACAATCTTTGCTTCATTTCAGGTGAATTGCAGAAAAAGTCACATAAATTGAATCATCAAGTGGAGCTGCAGGTTGACTTCAACTAGTGCCACTATTATAGTAATCATGCTATTTCTTATCTGTGCAAACAGGAATACTCAACTACTGATGTTCTGATAGTCAAGAGCATTCGCCAAGTTCTTGGGTTGTTTGACACGGCTAGCAAAGATGGATTTAATCCCGATACTCACTTTATCAAAAGGCCCTAATGGGTTGGTTCTGAATCTTGCAAGCTGGGAATCAATGAGATGTGTTGGCATCTTTTTTGTACTTATTATTTGAATCTTATTTGTTGGTTCTGAATCTTGCAAGCTAGGAATCAATGACATGTGTAGGCATCTTTGTTGTACTTATTATTTGAATCTTGATTGACGGTTCTGAATCTTGCAAGCTGGGAAACGTGGCATGATGATGCAGAGGACAACAACCATAACAAACAGTTCAAACTTGGTAATATTATCTGTGTGAAAGTGTGACAAATGTGCTGATCGTGTGCGTCCTGAGAATAATAATTCTAATTGTTGTGCATGTTGATCCCATGGCAATGATAGAATGAGCCAATGCATTGCTTGTTTTAAGAATAAATTTTAATTAAAGCTAATTAAATTTAAGTAATGTGACCACTAACACTTGTTATTACATTACTAATACAGACCCGCTCGTGAACTGACGTGTGGCCGAAATAGGTTTCTTAATGGAAGCGTTTGGATGCGACGCGGGTGCATGTTCTGTCGAGCATGCAGCGGGTGAGGGAGGGGTAGTAACTGTTGTCGCCTGTACACACTCAGTTTATTGTTGAATCCAGTCCCTCAAGTGCTAAAAATGAACTGCTGTCGCCGCCTACCCACTCGTTCACTTGAAGAGACTCCAATGGAGATAAAAGGGGTGAGCCTGCTAGATATGGACTTTAGCAAGGAATTCCTTTGAGTTCACCGTTCAGTCCCATGGCTGCACCAAGTTGAATGTGATGTACACCAACGATCCAGACTCGGTGAAGCTCTGCCTCGCCGAGTTCAAGCAGTACCTACAGGATGAGAAAGCACAAGGTCGCAGGACTAGACCTTGTGCCCACCCATTCGTCTCCTGACAGGGACCAACGGGTCACCATCGCCCAGGTATGCATGCAGGACGAGGTTCTCGTCTACCACTAGTGTAGGGCCATCAGAGGTTCTAGAGCATTCTCCCGTTTCATCGGCAGCGCCGAATGCACCTTCGCTACGATGGAGAGAAGGAAGAACACGACAATTCAGCCATCTGGTGCAACAAGCTTGTCGACATCCAGAAGCAATACAAGATCATCGGTAATGGGTAGGAGGACTACGTGGTTGACCTCGCTGAGACCATCATCAACCCCTGCTATGCCAACATGAAAGAAGACAACGATACCAAGGACCTGAACATGTGGGAGGTACCTCTGAATCTAGCCTACATAACCTATGCGGCCAAGGACGCATACACGTGCTACGACATGCACAAGCGGATCTTGGACATGAGGGCGTGTCTGCTTCCCATAACCGATGAGCACATGGACAGCCGTAGCGTCATGATCAAGCGTGCCAGGAAGGTCTAGATGATGTACTTTATCTGTTTAAGCACCTTCATCCTCTGAGTGTTTCATGCATACCCTATGTGTCATAATTATCTGTTTTGTTGAAATATTTCGTCTAAGAACCCATTAACCTGTTTGCTTTTTTAGTGGCTATTTGCTTATGTATGTAACTAGTTCACGGGGCTGCCATCCGTCAGATTTCAGGTTCTGACAAACCCTTGAGGTTCGAACTATGGGGTGCACACGAAGATCTCTCCCCCCTAGCTCACGCCCTCACCACAATCTCAGAACTCAGCACATCAAACTCGCAGGACAAAGGGACACAAGATTTATACTGGTTCGGGCCACCGATGTGGTGTAATACCCTACTCCATTGTGGTGTGGTGGATTGCCTCTTGGGCTGAGGATGAACAGTTACAAGGGAAGAACAGCCTCCTGAGGAGAGGTGCTCTTGTGCTTGGTGAGTTTGTGTGGATGAGGATGATCTGAATGGCCTCGAATCAGTTCGAGATGAGTTGATCCTGACAATGGTGGTGGCTAGCCCTACTTATAGAGGCCCTGTTCCTCTTCCCAAATGCTGGTGGGAAGGGATGCCACAATGGCCAAAATTGAAGGGAGACAACTAGTACAAGTTACCCTGACTAAAGGCGGTCTTCTCCTGCCAAAGGCTCTGGTGGTGATGCCGTCCTAGGCTCCACGGTGACCTCCTCCTGCCATCCTACTGGTCTTGGTCTCGTTGCACTGATATGGAAACCTTTGCTTGATGCCTCGGGGCTCCTCGCCTATGCTTGTCCCATTAGCACCAAAGAGGAAACAAGGACACTACGCACACTGGCGCCCGCCTGGCCTTGGTCGTCATGGCTTACGTCACAGGGACCTCGCAAGGTGCCCCCTGCCTTGATCTCCCTGCCCCTCGTGAGCCATCCTGGTGACGCCACCCCCGAGGAAGTCTTGTGTCGTCCGGCTCGCGAGGCTTGGCCCCTCGCGAGGGTCTTGAGTGTTTGCTGCTGAAGATGGATGATAACCCACAAGTATAGGGGATCACAACAGCTTTCGAGGATAGAGTATTCAACCCAAATTTATTGATTTGACACAAGGGAGCCAAAGAATATTCTCAAGTATTAGTAGCTAAGTTGTCAATTCAACCACACCTGGAAACTTAGTATCTGCAGCAAAGTGTTTAGTAGCAAAGTAATATGATAGTGGTGGTAACGGTAACAAAAGAGTAATGAAAGCAAATTAATATTTTTGGTATTATGTAGTGATTGTAACAATAGCAATGGGAAAGTAAATAAGCGTAAACCAGTGTATGGAAAGCTCGTAGGCATCGGATCAGTGATGGATAATTATGCCGGATGTGGTTCATCATGTAACAGTCATAACATAGGGTGACACAGAATTAGCTCCAATTCATCAATGTAATGTAGGCATGTATTCCGAATATAGTCATACGTGCTTATGGAAAAGAACTTGCATGACATCTTTTGTCCTACCCTCCTGTGGCAGCAGGGTCCTAATGGAAACTAAGGGATATTAAGGCCTCCTTTTAATACAGAACCGGAACAAAGCATTAGCACATAGTGAATACATGAACTCCTCAAACTACGGTCAGCACCGGTAAGTATCCCGATTATTGTCACTTCGGGGTTAACGGATCATAACACATAATAGGTGGCTATAGACTTGCAAGATAGGATCAAGAACTCTCATATATTGATGAAAACATAATAGGTTCAGATCTGAAATCATGGCACTTGGGCCCTAGTGACAAGCATTAAGCATAGCAAAGTCATAGCAACATCAATCTTAGAACATAGTTGTGACGACCCAAGACCGATGTGCCAGGTGTCCTCCAGTTATTCGCTGTTGTTGCCTTGTTATTGCTTGTGTGTCATGCATTCCATATCATGTCATCATGTGCATTTCATTTGCATACATGTTTGTCTCATGCATCCGAGCATTTTCCTCGTTGTCCGTTTTGCAATCTGGCGCTCCTATGTCACCCGGTGTCCCTTTCTACCTCTTTTCATGTGCGGGTGTTAAACGTTTTTAGATTGGACCGAGATTTGTCATGCGGCCTTGGTTTACTACCGGTAGACCGCCTGTCAAGTTTCATGCCATTTGGACTTCGTTTGATACTCCAACGGTTAACCGAGGAACCATAAAGGCCTCGTGTGTGTTGCAATCCAACACCCCTCCAAAGTGGCCCAAAACCCACCTAAACCCCCTCCATCACCTCGGTCGTCCGATCACGATCGCGTGGCCGAAAACCGCACCTCATTTGGTGTCTTCTAGCTCCCTCTACCTATATATATGTGGCTCTCCCCGAATTTTCGCGCAGTCCAAACCCTAACTTTTCCCCTCGCGCCACCGGACACTTCTTCAACCGCCGGACATGTCCGCCGGACATGTCCGCCGGACGCGTCACCCCGACGAATCACGTCGCGACACGTCACCATCCCCGCGGCCGCAGCCAACCAGGCGCCGCCACCTCAGTGCGCGGCCGGCTCCTCTCTCTCTCCTCCGCTGCCGCGGGCACGGAGGCCCATCTCCGGCCCTCCCCCCGCCCGCTCGGGCCGTGCCTCGCCGCCTCCTCCCTGCCGAGCGCCGCCTTCCCTCGCTGCACTTCGCCTCGCGCCACCGCGTCAGCCATCACCGGAGTTTCGCCGCTGCATCACCGGAGTGCCCCGCCTCTACCTCGTCGCACCCCGGACTCGCCGGCCTCCCTGCCCGGGCCCCTCCGACCAGATCCACCGCGGCCAGATCCGGTGGTTCCTGGCCACCGTCGCCCTTCTCCTTGCTCGCCGCCGGCCATCGTCGCCATGGCCTCCTACCCGTGAGGAGCACGGGAGGACGACGCCACCTCCTCGTGTGGGCCTTGTCCAGCATCGCGCCGCGTGGGCCAAGGTTTCTTTGCCGGCCCACCTCACCGCCGATTCGGCCCAAGCGTGCCCGTTGCTTCATCCTGTCATAACTCATCACCCAGATCTGCTATATTTTTTTGTCCAAGTCCCAGATCTTCTATATTTTTATGCCTCCTTCATCATGTCATAACTCATCACATGTTGCTTCGATTCGTGCATGTAGCATATCAAAATGTTCGTCTCGACGAGTACATCATTTCATCTCATTGCATCATTTTCATTTGAGCTCATCTTGATGCCTGAAATTCTGTTGGAAGAGGGCTATGTGATGATTATGTCAGATCTGTTTCAGCAAATGGCCTTTTGTCATTTTTGCCATGATTAATGTGTGCATGCTATGATCCTGAGCTCTAATGTGTTTTGTAGAATGCCATGCCATCTTTACAGGGGTATATGCCATGTATTTTTGTGACATTTGTGGTGACTAGCACAAGCATGCAAAGTATCTTACTCAATGATGCTGATTTCAGGGACTCGGAATTTCACTAAGTCCTTGCCCTGTCATTATTTTTATGCCATATGTTCATGTTGTTTCCTAGTGATCCGTGCCTCTTTTGAGCATGATCAGTAAGGATGTTTTGTAGATATTGTGGTGCTCTATCCATCCATGTATTTGCTCGCATTTATGGAGCACCCTCGGTTGAGTCAATCAAGCTCTACTTTTGCTATAAAATGATCCTGGCAGATTGTTAACATGTTTAGCGATTTTGCCGAGCTTGTTGTTGTTGATTCATGCATGCTATGTTGTTGTTCTTGCCATTTCTAGCTTCTATGCCATGTCTATTTGTTGGGTGTATGCTTAGTTTGTCATGCAATGCCTCCTAGTGAGTGCATCGAGCTCGTAAATATGCCTACTCGTTATCTGTTTTGCCATGCTCCAGTTTTTCAAGTCTGAATCTGTTTATGTTTTTGCTATGTTCACATGCTTGCAATTGTATCTTCGGATCCCTTTTGGCTCATGGTCACTAAGGGACTTTTGTTATATGCTTAGAGTAGTGTCATGCCATGCCTTGCTTTGCCATGATATGTTCCTGTAGCATGTAGTTATCATGCTCTAAACATTGCTTCCTGATGATAAATTCCTGACTTGTTATTTCTCTAAGTCTGAAACCTGTTATCATTTGCTCTTTTGCCATCCTTGTTTGAACCTGTTAATGAGTGAATTAGCCGTAGCTCAGTGTTCATCTTTTGTCAAGAATCATGAGTGGATCCCTGCCATGTATTTTTTTGCTATGTTTGAGTGCTGTAGCATGTTGTTCTTGATGCATTTAGGAGGCTACTTGCTGATTATCGCAGACCGGTGCCATATTTGTTTTGCCGTGCATCCGATTCCGGTGATCTTTATATTGATTTCAACTGAAATTAACTCCTCTTTCCAGTGGCACTCTTGGATTTCCATGTTGAGGCCAGGTTCAATCATTCCTTTTCAAATCATGCATATGCACCGCATACCGCATCCCGCATATCATGCCATGTTCATGTGTTGGTTGTTTACTATGTTGTGTGCTTCTTTCCGGTGTTGCTTCTTCGGGTTGGTTCCGATAATGTCGCGTTTGTGAGGACCCGTTCAACTACGTCTGTTTGTCTTCTTCATGGATTCGTTCTTCTTCCTTGCAGGATCTCACGCAAGATGACCATACCCTCAAAATCACTTCTATCTTTGCTTGCTAGTTGCTCGCTCTTTTGCTATGCCTATGCTGAGATACCTACCATTTTCTTATCATGCCTCCCATATTGTTAAGCCAAGCCTCTAACCCACCTTGTCCTAGCAAACCGTTGTTTGGCTATGTTACCGCTTTTCTCAGCACCTCTTATAGCGTTGTTAGTTGCAGGTGAAGTTTGGAGTTTGTTCCTTGTTGGAACATGGATATTTTGTTGGGATATCACAATATCTCTTATTTTAATTAATGCATCTATATACTTGGTAAAGGGTGGAAGGCTCGGCCTTATGCCTGGTGTTTTGTTCCACTCTTGCCGCCCTAGTTTCCATCATATTGGTGTTATGTTCCCGGATTGTGCGTTCCTTACACAGTTGGGTTATAATGGGAACCCCTTGACAGTTCGCCTTGAATAGAACTCCTCCAGCAAAGCCCAACCTTGGTTTTACCATTCGCCACCTAGCCTCTTTTTCCCTTGGGTTAGGCCAGCCCAAGGGTCATCTTTATTTTAACCCCTCCGGGCCAGTGCTTGTCTAAGTGTTGGTCCGAAACAGAGCCACTTGCGGCGCCACCTCGAGGAAACTTGAGGGCTAGTTTTAGCTGTACGTAGTGTTCATTCGGTGTTGCCCTAAGAACAAGATATGTGCAGCTCCTATCAGGATGTCGGCGCATCGGGCGGTCTTGCTGGACTTGTTTTACCATTGTCGAGGATGTCTTGTAACCGAGATGCCGAGCCTGATCGGATTGTCTTGGGAGAAGGAATATCCTTTGTTGACCGTGAGAGCTTGTGATGGGCTAAGTTGGGACACCCCTGCAGGGTTTTGAACTTTCGAAAGCCGTGCCCGCGGTTATGGGCAGATGGGAATTTGTTAATGTCCGGTTGTAGAAAACCTGAAGTTGATCTTAATTAAAATACATCAACCGCGTGTGTAACCGTGATGGTCTCTTCTCTGCGGAGTCCGGGAAGTGAACACGGTGTTGGAGTTATGCTTGACGTAGGTTGTTCTAGGATCACTTCCTGATCATAGTTTCTCGACCGTGCTTTTGCCTTCTCTTCTCACTCTCATTTGCGTATGTTAGCCACCAAATATGCTAGTCGCTTGCTGCAGCTCCACCTCATACCTTGTACCCTTCCTATAAGCTTAAATAGTCTTCATCGCAAGGGTGTGAGATTGCTGAGTCCCCGTGACTCACAGATACTTCCAAAACCAGTTTGCAGGTGCCGACGAAACCGTACAGGTGATGCAACCCAGCTCAAGGAGGACCTCAATGAAGATCTTATTCATTTTGATGTTCCGCTTCCTTTTGATCAGTAGTGGAGCCCAGTTGGGATCGATCGGGGATCTGTGTAGCTCTTGGGGTAGTCTTCTTTTATTTTGGGTTCGGTAGTCGGACCTTGTTTATATCTGGATGATGTAATGTTATATTCATGTATTTGTGTGAAGTGGTGATTGTAAGCCAACTATGTATCTCTTTCCCTTTATGTATTACATGGGTTTTTTGCGAAGATTACCTCACTTGCGACATTGCTTTCAATGCGGTTATGCCTCTAAGTTGTGCTTCAACACGTGGGAGATATAGCCGCATCGAGGGTGTTACAAGTAGGTAATCAGAGCCTTCCCCGACTTTAGGAGCCCCCTGCTTGATCGAATCGCTGGTGTTGTTGTGTCTAGAAAAATGTTTTGAGTCTTATAGGATTATATATATCGGAGAGTAGGATTCTTTTTACTCCTCAGTCCCTTCGTCGCTCTGGTGAGACATCCTGACGTAGAGTTTTGACTCTTCTCTTCTCAAATTTCACTAAAAAGTAATTTAGGATCACGCGGGTATCTTGGAATCGTTCCGATGGTTTTGTGACGAGAACATTGTTCTTGGTGCCTCCTGACATTTAGGGGTTGTGGCAGTGTCCCTGGGAATTGAGCTCCGAGGTGTTGTCGTCACAATTTTGTCGTTGAGATTCTAGAATACCTAAGTTTCGCCGACATCGAAAATCTCTTTTATGCAGTTGTTGGTGAGATAAACTCGACGCCACCCAGTACTGGGGTGGGAGTTCGGGAGTATTGCCAGAACTCGTATAACGGATGCTTTTCGAAGGTTGAGGTAAATGATTTCCGAAGGTTTCTTGGTTATGTGTTGAAGGATGGGTACAGCTGGATGTAGGACTTTCTAGTTTTGGGAGAGATATTATGCTTCCCCTGTATCCCCAACACTTGATTGCATAACCAGAAACTTTCGGGAGTTTATAAGTGGGAATTCAAGTAGCTCTTAGAATATCTTTCCGACAGATGTATGATTTGAAATTGGGGTTCGACGTCTAGTGGTCCGCCTATCCACGGTTGGTTTTACAGTGTTCTCGTTGTGTCTTAAAGAGTCCTTGGCTATGCTGACTCGGGACGCTTCGTATATCATGTGCACTGCCTTGTACATGATGGTGTTGTACGATCGAGCCCGTGTAGGCCCCACCACGAAAACTTCAGGCAAAATCTCTATCATATGTTTGTTCCGGCTTATTCCGCAAGCCAATCCTTTGTTTTGTTTTGAGTTGCGGTATTCGAGTTGGTTCGAAGTCAAATGTTGATTCCATACCTTTTCCGAAATGGTGTTCTCATGCTCCTATGCGAATACTAATCCTTCTTGATAATCAAGATTGTCATGTCAATCCTTTTCACCGATCTGTTTCTCTTCAAGTGGATCTGATCATTTCAACATCCGCAAGATCAAGTATCAGTTCTTCTCAACGGTGTTTGTTTCATCCGCCTTCAAATTGTCTTTGTTTTCCCACCCTCCCACCCTTGTTTTTCTTAAAGGATTCAGATTTCTTGATCAAGTATCCATCTTATTGATGTGAAGTCTCTCCATTTTTTCCTTCAATGTTCTTACCCGGTGGATCTCGTGAAGATGCTCTACAAATTCACCATTCTCCATTCTTTTCTTTTTCCGGTGGATTCAAATCAAGCTTTTGGTGTTGATCATATCCCTTTTCCTCGTTTCTAATGCTTTCTCATGCCGGTGCACCTCTTTATCATTCACCTCTCACTATTCATTGTTCCGGAGTGCTGAAGATATATCAGAAGATGCTGGTGCTTATTCTCATTCGTTCAAGCTCTTTCGAGGTTGTTATCTCATTCAAGCCATTTTATTCAAACGGTGCAATCTCTCTTTCCAAGTAATCATTTCAACGGTGTATCTTTTGAGTGGGCCCTAACCCACAGGTCTTTTCCAGGATCTTACCTGACTCTTCTTATTTTCCCGGAGTTATTCTCAATTCTTTTTCAAAGTTTGACATAAGAATGAATTATCATCAGTCAAATGCCTTTCTCCAAGATCTTTCAAATTCTTTTCATCATTGGCTCAACCTTTCCATTCTTCATTCCGGAGTGCCTCAACAATTCATGGTGGTGTTTCTCATCATCTTTTTCAACATTTGATGACCGAAGAAATTTTTTCCTCTAAATCTTACTCCTTTCTCTTCAAGATTCATGGTTCTAGCTTATTGCCATTATCTCATCATTGTATTCGATTGTGACTATTCTTTTCATCCTTCCGGAGCAATTCAGGAGTCTTTGCAGTTTGTTTCTCCGGAGCCCATCATTCTCAGCTTTCAGCTATCATTCTGCAAATATTACCGGTGCATCATTCAAGTATTCTCTTATCAGTTCACGATCTCTCCGTTCTCATGTATCTAAAATCCCCTCAAGTATCTTCATTCGTTTCCCAAATTCTTCCCGGTAAATTGTGCCTTTCCTATTTTCATTTTCAATTCTTACGGTGGTTTGCTCAAGATTCTCTTTCATGGTTATCATATCAATTTATTCTTTGTTTCAACCCTTCCGGTGGTTCATTAAAGACCTTCCCAAGTTTGCTCTATATCTATGTTAATCCTTTCTACGAGAATAAGTAGTGTGCAAAATCCGTTGCTTGTCATCAATCTAAATTGGTGAAGGATACACATAACGTAATTCTTATTATTGTTTCATCCAAGGGATTAATTCTTTATTCCGGAGTGGTTCTTCATAGCACATTCTCGGTTCGAGATGCTTTATCTTTTGTCCCGGAGTTCCAAGATCTCTCAATTATATCATCACGAAGATCCATCTAAATCATTGCAAGGCTTCAACCTTATTCTTTTCATCCTTCATTTCGTTTGATCATTCTTTTGCTACCGGAGTTCCTAATGAAGGTTCTACATGATGGTGCATCAAGGATTTTATCCCTTCTCGAAGTTTTCCATCGAGATTCTTTTCTAAGGAGCTCAAGTATTCTTCATCTTTCAATCAGGAGTGCAATTCTTCCTTCCGTATCAATAGAGGTGGTATTATGTCATTCTTGATAATTTGAGTTCATGTTTCATGATTCACATGTTGTCAAGAATGAGGTATTTAAACCCATCACTTTCTTCATTGGAGTTATCTTGTGTCATGTTTCACCTAAAGCCTTCCCTTAGGATTGTTGCTATCTATGGTGCTTATAAATGACCCAAGTTCTTCGTTTATCCTCCCGGTGAGATAAGTTTTCTCGTCTACTTGTTCTTATCAATCCAATCTATTGCTTCCAGTAGTGGTAGAATTTCACCTCATAATTTCGAGATGTTTTCCGTAAGTCCACTACAACATTGTTCCTTTCGTTGTTGGTTTTCCAACAACTCCATGCGACCCTTCTCTTTAAGATGCTTTTCAAGCTCATCGGAGGTAGAAGATGTTTTTTTCTTCTCCGTTCTTTTGTTCCGACGATCCAACTTCTATTCTTTCATTCCGGAGACATTGTGATATTGCTTTCTTCAACCATCATCTTGTTTCATCAAAGATCATGTTCTTTACTGTGCTTATCCATCTAACCGGAGTGTTGTGTCATCTCTTCTAGTTATTTTCATCTTATAAAGTCTTGCATCCCTTCTCAACCGGAGTGCTGCCCAAAGTTGTTATTCCTTGTTCCTCTTTGCTAATGGAGTGCTTTCAACTTCATTTATCTCCGTTGTATTCTTCTCTCGAAATGGCTTAACCTTTTCAAGGTTCTTTGGTTTCACTCGTTTGCCAAAGGCGCAACTTAGTTTTACCTCTTCTATTTCTCTTCCGTTTTCCCTCCGGTGCCATTCTAGATCTCGGGACGAGATCCTCTCGTAGTGGTGGAGTCTTGTGACGCCCCGAGACCGATGTGCCAGGTGTCCTCCAGTTATTCGCTGTTGTTGCCTTGTCATTGCTTGTGTGTCATGCATTGCATATCATGTGATCATGCGCATTTCATTTGCATACATGTTCATCTCATGCATCCGAGCATTTTTCCCCATTGTCCGTTTTGCAATCCGGCGCTCCTATGTCACCCGGTGTCCCTTTCTACCTCTTTTCGTGTGAAGGTGTCAAACATTTTCGTATTGGACCGATATTTGTCACGCAGCCTTGGTTTACTACCGGTAGACCGCCTGTCAAGTTTGGTGCCATTTGGACTTCGTTTGATACTCCAACGGTTAACCGAGGAACCGTAAAGGCCTCGTGTGTGTTGCAGCCCAACACCCCTCCAAAGTGTCCCAAAACCACCTAAACCCCCTGCATCATCTCGGTCGTTCGATCACGATCGCGTGGCCGAAAACCGCACCTCATTTGGAGTCTCCTAGCTCCCTCTACCTATATATATGTGGCTCTCCCCGAATTTTCGCGCAGTCCAAACCCTAACTTTTCCCCTCGTGCCGCCGTACACTTCTTCCACCGCCGGACATGTCCGCCGGACGCGTCACCCCGATGAATCACGTCGCGACCCGTCACCTTCCCCGCCGCCGTAGCCAACCAGGCGCCGCCACCTCAGCGCGCGGCTGACTCCTCTCTCTCTCCTCCGCCGTCGCGGGCCCGCAGGCCCATCTCTGGCCCTCCCGGCGCCCGCTCGGGCCGCGCCTCGCCGCCGCCTCCTCCCTGCTGACCGCCGCCTTCCCTCTCTGCACTTCGCCTCGCGCCACCGCGTCGGCCATCGCCGGAGTTTCGCCGCCGCCTCACCGGAGTGCCCCGCCTCCACCTCGTCGCACCCCGGGTTCGCGGCCTCCCTGCCCGGGCCCCTCCGACCAGATCCGCCGCGGATCGGGCCAGATCCGATGGTTCCCGGCAGCCGTCGCCCTTCTCCTTGCTCGCTGTCGGCTGTTGTCGCCATGGCTTCCTGCCCGTGAGGAGCACGGGAGGACGACGTCACCTCCTCGCGTGGGCCTTGTCCCGCATCGCGCCGCGTGGGCCACGGTTTCTTCGCCGGCCCGCCTCACCGCCGATTCGGCCCAAGCGCGCCCATTGACCCTGTTCACCGAGGTCTATTTTTTTGTCTAAGTCCCAGATCTGCTATATTTTTATGCCTCCTTCATCATGTCATAACTCATCACCCGTTACTCCGATGCGTGCGTGTATCATATCAAAATGTTCGTCTTGACGAGTAGATCATTTCATCTCATTGCATCATTTTCATTTGAGCTCATCTTGATGCCCGAAATGCTATTGGAAGAGGGCTATGTGATGATTATGTCAGATCTGTTTCAGCAAATGGCCTTTTGTCATTTTTGCCATGATTAATGTGTGCATGCTATGATCCTGAGCTCTACATGTGTTTTGTAGAATGCCATGCCATCTTTACAGGGGTGTATGCCATGTATTTTTGTGACCTTTGTGGTGACTAGCACAAGCATGCAAAGTAGCTTACTCAATGATGCTGATTTCAGGGACTCGGAATTTCACTAAGTCCTTGCCCTGTCATTATTTTTATGCCATATGTTCATGTTGTTTCCTAGTGATCCGTGCCTCTTTTGAGCATGATCAGTAAGGATGTTTTGTAGATATTGTGGTGCTCTATCCATCCATGTATTTGCTCGCATTTATGGAGCACCCTCGGTTGAGTCAATCAAGCTCTACTTTTGCTATAAAATGATCCTGGCAGATTGTTAACATGTTTAGCGATTTTGCCGAGCTTGTTGTTGTTGATCCATGCATGCTATGTTGTTGTTCTTGCCATGTATAGCTTCTATGCCATGTCTATTTGCTGGGTGTATGCTTAGTTTTTCATGCAATGCCTCGTAGTGAGTGCATCGAGCTCATAAACATGCCTACTCGTTATCTGCTTTGCCATGCTCCAGTTTTTCACCAAGTCTGAATCTGTTTATATTTTTGCTATGTTCACATGCTTGCAATTGTATCTTCGGATCCCTTTTGGCTCATGGTCACTAAGGGATTTTTGTTATATGCTTAGAGTAGTGTCATGACATGCCTTGCTTTGCCATGATATGTTCCTGTAGCATGTAGTTATCATGCTCTAAACATTGCTTCCTGATGATAAATTCCTGACTTGTTATTTCTCTAAGTGTGAAACCTGTTATCATTTGCTCTTTTGTCATGCTTGTTTGAACCTGTTAATGAGTGAATTAGCGGTAGCTCATTGTTCATCTTTTGTCAAGCACCATGAGTGGATCCCTGCCATGTATTTTGTTGCTATATTTGAGTGTTGTAGCATGTTGTTCTTGATGCATTTAGGAGGCTACTTGCTGATTATCGCAGACCGGTGCCATATTTGTTTTGCTTGCCATTTCCAAACCGTGCGTCTGATTCCGGTGATCTTTATATCGATTTCAACCTAAATCAACCCTTCTTTCCAGTGGCACTCTTGGATTTGCAAGTTGAGGCCAGGTTCAATCATTCCTTTTCAAATCATGCGTATGCACCGCATCCCGCATATCATGCCATGTTCATGTCTTGGTTGTTTACTATGTTGTGTGCTTCTTTCTGGTGTTGCTTCTTCGGGTTGGTTCCGATAACGTCACGTTTGACTACGTACGTTAGTCTTCTTAATGGATTCGTTCTTCTTCCTTGCGGGATCTCAGGCAAGATGACCATACCCTCGAAATCACTTCTATCTTTGCTTGCTAGTTGCTCGCTCTTTTGCTATGCCTATGCTGAGATACCTACCATTTGCTTATCATGCCTCCCATATTGTTAAGCCAAGCTTCTAACCCACCTTGTCCTAGCAAACCGTTCTTTGGCTATGTTATCGCTTTGCTCAGCCCCTCTTATAGCGTTGTTAGTTGCAGGTGAAGTTTGGAGTTTGTTCCTTGTTGGAACATGGATATTTTGTTGGGATATCACAATATCTCTTATTTTAATTAATGCATATATATACTTGGTAAAGGGTGGAAGGCTCGGCCTTATGCCTGGTGTTTTGTTCCACTCTTGCCGCCCTAGTTTCTGTCATATCGGTGTTATGTTCTCGGATTGTGCGTTCCTTACACGGTTGGGTTATAATGGGAACCCCTTGACAGTTCGCCTTGAATAAAACTCCTCCAGCAAAGCCCAACCTTGGTTTTACCATTCGCCACCTAGCCTCTTTTTCCCTTGGGTTAGGCCAGCCCAAGGGTCATCTTTATTTTAACCCCCCGGGCCAGTGCTTGTCTAAGTGTTGGTCCGAAACAGAGCCACTTGCGGCGCCACCTGGGGGAAACTTGAGGGCTGGATTTAGCTGTATGTAGTGTTCATCTGGTGTTGCCCTGAGAATGAGGTATGTGCAGCTCCTATCAGGATGTCGGCGCATTGGCCGGTCTTGCTGGACTGGTTTTACCATTGTCGAGGATGTCTTTTAACCGGGATGCCGAGCCTGATCGAATTGTCTTGGGAGAAGGAATATTCTTTGTTGACCGTGAGAGCTTGTGATGGGCTAAGTTGGGACACCCCTGCAGGGTTTTGAACTTCCGAAAGCCATGCCCGCGGTTATGGGTAGATGGGAATTTGTTAATGTCCGGTTGTAGAAAATCTGAAGTTGATCCTAATTAAAATGCATTAACCACGTGTGTAACCGCGATGGTCTCTTCTCGGCGGAGTCCGGGAAGTGAACACGGTGTTGGAGTTATGCTTGACGTAGGTTGTTCTAGGATCACTTCTTGATCATAGCTTCTCGACCGTGCTTTTGCCTTCTCTTCTCGTTCTCATTTGCGTATGTTAGCCACCAAATATGCTAGTCGCTTGCTGCAGCTCCACCTCATACCTTGTACCCTTCCTATAAGCTTAAATGGTCTTGATCGCGAGGGTGTGAGATTGCTGAGTCCCCGTGACTCACAGATACTTCCAAAACCAGTTTGCAGGTGCCGACGATACCGTACAGGTGACGGAACCCTGCTCAAGGAGGAGCTCGATGAAGATCTTATTCGTTTTGATGTTCCGCTTCCTTTTGATCAGTAGTGGAGCCCAGTTGGGGTCGATTGGGGATCTGTGTAGCTCTTGGGGTAGTCTTCTTTTATTTTGGGTTCCATAGTCGGACCTTGTTTATATCTGGATGATGTAGTGTTATATTAATGTATTGTGTGAAGTGGCGATTGTAAGCCAACTATGTACCTCTTTCCCTTTATGTATTACATGGGTTGTTTGCGAAGATTACCTAACTTGCGGCATTGCTTTCAATGCGGTTATGCCTCTAAGTCGTGCTTCGACACGTGGGAGATATAGCCGCACTGAGGGCGTTACAATAGTGGATACTAGGGATGAAACCCTTACAAAACTAACTCGATTACATGATAAATCTTATCCAACCCATCACCGTCCAGCAAGCCTACAATGGAATTACTCACACACGGCGGTGAGCATCATGAAATTGGTGATGGAGGATGGTTGATGATGACGATGGCGACGAATACCCCTCTCCGGAGCCCCGAACGGACTCCAGATCAGCCCTCCCGAGAGGTTTTAGGGCTTGGCGGCGGCTCCGTATCGTAAAACGCGATGAATTCTTCTCTTCTATTTTTTCTCCCCGAAAGCAGTTATATAGAGTTGGAGTTGGAGTCGGGAGGTCTCCAGGGGGCCCATGAGTTAGGGGGCGCACCCTAGGGGGGGCGCCCCCCACCCTCGTGGAAAGGGTGTGGGCCCCATGGTCTTCATCTTTGGCGATGATTTTTTTATTATTTATTGTAAGATATTCCGTGGAGTTTCAGGTCATTCCGAGAACTTTGTTTTCTGCACATAAAACAACATCATGGCAATTCTGGTGAAAACATCATCAGTCCGGGTTAGTTGCATTCAAATCATAAAAGTTAGAGTCCAAAACAAGGGCAAAAGTGTTTGGAAAAGTAGATACGACGGAGACGTATCAACTCCCCCAAGCTTAAACCCTTGCTTGTCCTCAAGCAATTCAGTTGACAAACTAAAAGAAATAAAGAAAAACTTTTACAAACTCTGTTTGCTCTTGTTGTTATAAATATGTCAAGCTAGCATTCAAGTTTTCAGCAAAGATTATAACTAACCACATTTGCAATATTTCTCAGGACTCATGATTACCCATATCAATAGCATAATCAACTAGCAAGCCATAATAATAAATCTCGGATGACAACACTTTCTCAAAACAATCATAATATGATATAACAAGATGGTATCTCGCTAGCCCTTTCTGAGACCGCAAAACATAAATGCAGAGCACCTTTAAAGATCAAGGACTGACTAGACATTGTAATTCATGGTAAAAGAGATCCAATCATAGTCACACCCTATATAAATTAACAGTGATGAATGCAAATGATAGCTGTGCTCTCCAGCTAGTGCTTTGAATAAGAGGGTGATGACTCGGCATAAAAGTAAAGAGATAGGCCCTTCGCAGAGGGAAGCAGGGATTTGTAGAGGTGCCAGAGCTTGGTTTTGAAATAGTGGTGAATAATATTTTGAGCGGTATAATTTCATTGTCAACATAACAACCAAGAGATGGCGATATCTTCCATGCTACACACATTATAGGCGGTTCCCAAACAGAATGGTAAAGTTTATACTCCCCCTCCACCAACAAACATCAATCCATGGCTTGCTCTAAACAACGAGTGCCTCCAACATACATCAGGTCCCAGGGGGAGTTTTGTTTTTCAATTATTTTTGATTTAGTTTGCATGAAGCATGGGACTGGGCATCCCGGTAACCAGCCATTTTCTCGTGAGTGAAGAGTGGAGTCCACTCCTCTTGAGAATAACCCACCTAGCATGGAAGATACAGACAGCCCTAGTTGATACATGAGCTATTCAAGCATACAAAACAGGATGATTATTTGAAGGTTTAGAGTTTGGCACATACAAATTTACTTGGAAAGGATGGTAGATACTGCATATAGGAAGGTATAGTGGACTCATCTAGAATAACTTTGGGGTTTAAGGGATTGGATGCACAAGCAGTATTCCCTCTTAGTACAGGTGAAGGCTAGCAAAAGACTGGGAAGCGACCAGCTAGAGAGCGACAACAGCCATGTACATGCATTAAAATTAATAAACATTGGATGCAAGCATGAGTAGGATATAATCCACCATGAACATAAATATCGTGAAGGCTATGTTGATTTGTTTGAACTACATGCGTGAACTTGTGCCAAGTCAAGTCACTTAAATCATTCAAAGGAGGATACCACCCCATCATACCACATCATAACCATCTCAATAGCATGTTGGCATGCAAGGTAAACCATTATAACTCATAGCAAATCAAGCATGGCATAAACAACTATGATCTCTAATTGTCATTGCAAACATGTTTATTCAGAACAAGCTGAATCAAGAACGATGAACTCATCATATTTACAAAAACAAAAGAGGTCGAGTTCGTACCAGCTTTTCTCATCTTAGTCTGTCCATCATATATCATCATAATTGCCTTTCACTTGCACGATCGAACGATGTGAATAATAATAAGAGTGCACGTGCATTGGACTAAGCTAGAATCTGCAGGCACTCAATAAACAGGAGAAGACAAGGCAATATGGGCTCTTTTGTCAGATAAACAATAATGCATATAAGAGCCATTTCAACAATTTAATTATGGTCTTCTCCTATCGACCCCCAAAGAAAGAAAAGAAATAAAACTATTTACATGGGAAAGCTCCCAACAAGCAAAAGAAGAACATGAAATATTTTTGGGTTTTCTTTTTAATTACTACTACAAGCATGGAAAGTAAATTAATTAAGTGTTACAACTAATTTTTTTTGGTTTTTCTTAAGGTTTATTAAACACACAATGAAAAAGTATGAGCACCGACATCTAGCAATGAGTGTGTGTGAACATAAATGTAATGCCGGTGAGAAATACGTACTCCCCCAAACTTAGGCTTTTGTCCTAAGTTGGTCTATGGCCATGGCTGGCCTGGCTGATATCCATAATAATAGTTGGGGTCGTACTACGACGAGGAGGAAGAAGGCTCCAATTGCCACTAGCTGGCAATCATCTCTGGATCCCACTGATAGTTAGACTGTCGTGAAGGATCAAATTGTGGTTTCGGTTCTGGCTCCTCGGCTGGTGCAGGGTTCCGGTAGGCGTGGATAGCCGTCAACGGAACAAGGTACGTGCCTATAGTCAAATCAAACAAAGAAGGAGCAGGCAAGGTGATAGTCTCAGGATGATGTTTATTAAAGAACAATCGATATTTAAGCTCTCCTACCCTATTCTTAATAATAAAATCATGTGCCACAATACTTTTATAATCTAGATAAACATGAGGCAACACTTTTTCTTCCTTATCAGCATGCCTAATAGGTATTTTAAAATGTGCAGCTAGGCATGTAGCATAGATGCCTCCAAAGATGGGGCCCTTTGTACGGTTCAGACTTAACCGTTTAGCAATAATACCACCCATACTAAAAGTGTTATCACTGTATAAACCGTGGAGCAGAATAATTATATCAGGGATACTAAGGTATCCACAGTTTCTGCGTCCAATTAAGCAACGACTAGCAAATAATGCAAAGTAACGTAAAACAGGAAAATGTATGCTAGTGATTCATGCATCGGAAACCTTCCTAGTTTCTCCTACAGTGATAGTATCATTAAACCCCTCCACATCATCATGATGTGGTTCTTCTGTCTTGCCCCCAAAAGGGACTAAACAAATCCGACATAAATCATAAAGTGACATCTCCTTATGCTCATCATATAAATGAAACTCCACCGTAGGTGGTGAGTTCCTAGAATGAAAATGAAAGTTTTGCACAAAGGTATTTGTGAGTAAGAGATACTGAACGCATTGGTCTTGGAGGAAAGCGGTGAGGCCTGCATTATGAGCCAATTCATGAAAATCTTCATAAATCCCGGCTGCTCTCAAGAAATCCTCGGAAGGCCATTCACACGCCCGAACCTCTGCGGTGCGCGACAAATTATACTTAGGCTTCGGTGCCTTTTCCTTCGAGCTTTGGCTCGATGAGCCCCTCAATAATCTCCTCATCATTTTCTGAAAAATTATGAAATTTTTAGTAACTTCAAAATAAAAGTAAACCAAACTCAATAATATTGATAGCAACCACTTCTACAAGTGCCTAGGGCCTATATCATGCATCAAAACTACTTTTGACCATATAAATTTGACATGCAAGCTCAAGAACAGGATCACCTAAGCAGCAAAAATTTGCAATGAATAAAGCACTAGAACAAAAACTAATTGGACCAATGGAGGAGTCACATACCAATGAACAGTCTCCCCAAGTAGTTTTGTGAGAGGTGCTTTGAGCAAGGAGATCGAAAATGGCAGCAAAGAGGGCTGGAACTTGTGGTTGAGTCGGTTTTTCATGTTTGTGGGAGGAAGAAGAAGAGGATGGGTGTAGGAATAAGTGGAGAGGACCACCATGGGCCCACGAGGCAGGGGGGCGCGCCCTAGAGGGGTGGGCACGCCCTCCACCCTCGTGGCAAGGTGGTTGGCCCCCCTGGTGTGTTCTTTGTTCCATAAATCCTCAAATATTCTAGAAAAAATCATATTTAATTTTCAGGGCATTTGGAGAACTTTTATTTTCGAGTATTTTTATATTGCGTGGATAATCAGATAACAGACAGAAAATTATTTATTTTTACTTTATTTCAACTAAATAACAGAAAGTATAGAGAGGGTACATAAGGTTGTGCTTCTAGTTTCATCCATCTCATGCTCATCAAAAGGAATCCACGAACAAGGTTGATCAAGTCTTGTTAACAAACTCATTCCGATTAACATGAAACCGGAGAAATTTCGAATAGCACTAGGTTACCTCAATAGGGATATGCACATCCCCAATAACAAGAATATCATATTTCTTCTTGACAGTAGGTAGAGGAAATTCAAAACCTCCAAATATAATCGATGGAATTTTTCCGATAGAATTGATACTATGAACTTGAGGTTGTTTCCTTGAAAAGTGTACCGTATGCTCATTACCATTAACATGAAAAGTGACATTGCCTTTGTTGCAATCAATAACAGCCCCTGCAGTATTAAGAAAAGGTCTTCCAAGAATAATAGACATACTATCGTCCTTGGGAATATCAAGAATAACAGAGTCCGTTAAAATAGTAACGTTTGCAACCACAACAGGCACATCCTCACAAATACCGACAGGTATAGCAGTTGATTTATCAGCCATTTGCAAAGATATTTCAGTAGGCATAACACTAATGCCGACTCCAAGATCACATAAAGTAGTTTTAACATAGTTTCTTTTAATGGAGCATGGTATAGTAGGTACTCCTGGATCTCCAAGTTTCTTTGGTATTGCACCCTTAAAAGTATAATTAGCAAGCATGGTGGAAATTTTAGCTTCTGGTATCTTTCTTTTATTTGTAACAATATCTTTCATGTACTTAGCATAAGGATTCATTTTGAGCATATCAGTCAATCACATACGCAAAAAGATGGGTCTAATCATTTCAGCAAATCGCTCACAATCCTCATCATCCTTTTTCTTGGATGGTTTGGGAGGAAAAGGCATGGGTTTCTGAACCCAAGGCTCTCTTTCTTTACCATGTTTCCTAGCAACAAAATCTTTCTTATCATAACGTTGATTCTTTGATTGTGGGTTATCAAGACCAATAGCAGGTTCAATTTATACATCATTATCATTACTAGGTTGAGCATTATTATGAACATCATCATTAACATTTTCATTAGGTTCATGTTCATTGCCAGATTGTGTTTCAGCATCAGACATAGATATATCATTTGGATTATCAGGTGGTTCAGCAATAGGTTCACTAGAAGTTTGCACAGTTCTATCATTTTTCTTTTTCTTCTTTTTAGAAGAACTAGGTGCATCAATTTTATTTCTCTGAGAATCTTGCTCAATTCTCTTGGGGTGGCCTTCAGGATACAAAGGTTCCTGAGTCATTCTACCAGTTCTAGTAGCCACTTTAACAACATAATCATTTTTCTTACTATTCATCTCATTGAGCAATTCTTTTTGAGCTTTAAGTACTTGTTCTACTTGAGTGGTAACCATAGAAGCATGTTTGCTAATAAGTTTAAGTTCACCTCTAATATTAGCCATATAATCACCCAAGTATTTAATCATATCAGCATCTTGTTTTAATTGTCTACCAAAATAAGCATTGAAGTCTTCTTTCCTAAACATAAAATTATCAAATTCATTCAAGCATTGTCTAGCAATTTTAGCAGGAGGGATTTCAGCTTTATCATATCTCTAGAGGGAATTTACCTTTACTACCTGTGTTGGGTTATTGAGGTCTGGAGGTTCTTCGATAAATAAAGGATCAAGATCATATGTTTCTTCGGCAAGCCGTAAATTAAGACCATGTATTTCTTCAATAAGAGGTAAATTCTTAACATCTTCAGCTTTAATACCTTTCTCTTTCATAGATTTCTTTGCCTCTTGCATATCTTCGGGACTGAGTAATAGAACACCTCTCTTCTTCGGAGTTGGTTTAGGTATAGGATCATTAATTGGGGCAGGAGTTGGCTCAGGAGCTGGCTCAGGAGGTGCCCAATTATTTTCATTTGTCAACATATTATTCAATAAGATTTCAGCTTCATCCGGTGTTCTTTCCCTGAAAAGAGAACCAGCACAACTATCCAGGTAATCTCTAGAAGCATCGGTTAGTCCATTATAAAAGATATCAAGTATTTCATTTTTCTTAAGAGGATGATCAGGCAAAGCATTAAGTAACTTGATAAGCCTCCCCCAATCTTGCGGGAGACTCTCTTCTTTAATTTGCACAAAGTTGTATATTTCCTTTAAAGCAGCTTGTTTCTTATGAGGAGGGAAATATTTAGCAGAGAAGTAGTAAATCATATCCTGGGGACTACGCACACAACCAGGATAAAGAGAATTAAACCATATCTTAGCATAACCCTTTAATGAGAACGGAAATATTTTAAGGATATAAAAATAGCGAGATCTCTCATCATTAGTGAACAGGGTAGCTATATCATTTAATTTAGTAAGATGTGCTACAACAGTTTCAGATTCAACTAAAGTAATTATATCAGGATCAACAGAGAATTCATAATCCTTATCAGTAACACAGATAGGTGAAGTAGCAAAAATAGGGTCAGGTCTCATCCTAGCATTTAGGGAATGCTTGTTCCATTTAGCTAATAACCTTTTGAGTTCATATCTATCTTTGCAAGCTAAAATAGCTAAAGAAGCTTCTTGATCAAATAAATAACCCTCAGGAATAACAAGTGATTCTTCATCATCACTTTCATCATCATAATCAGATTCAATATTTTCAATCTCTCTATCCCTAGCAAGTCGTTCCTCGAGAAAATCACTAAGTGGCACAGTAGTATCAAGCATAGAAGTAGTTTCATCATAAGTATCATGTATAGCAGAAGTAGCATCATTAATAACATGCGACATATCAGAACGAATAGCAGAAGCAGGTGTAGGTGTCGCAAGCTTACTCAAAACAGAAGGTGAATCAAGTGCAGAGCTAGATGGCAGTTCCTTACCTCCCCTCGTAGTTGAGGGATAAATTGTTGTCTTAGCGTCTTTCAAATTCTTCATAGTGTCCAGCAGATATAAATCCCAAGTGACTCAAAGAATAGAGCTATGCTCCCCGGCAACGGCACCAAAAATTAGTCTTGATAACCCACAAGTATAGGGGATCGCAATAGCTTTCGAGGGTAGAGTATTCAACCCAAATTTATTGATTCGACACAAGGGGAGCCAAAGAATATTCTCAAGTATTAGCAGCTGAGTTATCAATTCAACCACACCTGGAAACTTAGTATCTGCAGAAAAGTTTTTAGTAGCAAAGTAATATGATAGTGGTGGTAACGGTAACAAAAGAGTAATGAAAGCAAAGTAATATTTTTGGTATTATGTAGTGATTGTAACAATAGCAACGGGAAAGTAAATAAGCGTAAACCAGTATATGGAAAGCTCGTAGGCATCAGATCAGTGATGGAAAATTATGCCGGATGTGGTTCATCATGTAACAGTCATAACATAGGGTGACACAGAACTAGCTCCAATTCATCAATGTAATGTAGGCATGTATTTCGAATATAGTCATACGTGCTTATGGAAAAGAACTTGCATGACATCTTTTGTCCTACCCTCCCGTGGAAGCGGGGTCCTAATGGAAACTAAGGGACATTAAGGCCTCCTTTTAATAGAGAACCGGAACAAAGAATTAGCACATAGTGAATACATGAACTCCTCAGACTACGGTCATCACCGGTAAGTATCCCGATTATTGTCACTTCGGGGTTAACGGATCATAACACATAATAGGTGACTATAGACTTGCAAGATAGGATCAAGAACTCTCATATATTGATGAAAACATAATACGTTCAGATCTGTAATCATGGCACTCGGGCCCTAGTGACAAGCATTTAGCATAGCAAAGTCATAGCAACATCAATCTCAGAACATAGTGGATACTAGGGATGAAACCCTAACAAAACTAACTCGATTACATGATAAATCTCATCCAACCCATCACCGTCCAGCAAGCCTATGATGGAATTACTCACACACGGCGGTAAGCATCATGAAATTGGTGATGGAGGATGGTTGATGATGACGACGGCGACGAATCCCCCTCTCCGGAGCCCCGAACGGACTCCAGATCAGCCCTCCCGTGAGGTTTTAGGGCTTGGCGGTGGCTCCGTATCGTAAAACACGATGAATTCTTCTCTTCTATTTTTTTCTCCCCGAAAGCAGTTATATAGAGTTGGAGTTGGAGTCGGGAGGTCTCCAGGGGGCCCACGAGGTAGGGGGCACGCCCTAGGGGGGGCGCCCCCCACCCTCGTGGAAAGGGTGTGGCCCCCCTGGTCTTCATCTTTGGTGAGGATTTTTTATTATTTATTGTAAGATATTCCGTGGAGTTTCAGGTCATTCCGAGAACTTTTGTTTTCTGCACATAAAACAACATCGTGGCAATTCTGCTGAAAAACAACATCAGTCCGGGTTAGTTCCATTTAAATCATACAAGTTAGAGTCCAAAACGAGGGCAAAAGTGTTTGGAAAAGTAGATACAATGGAGACGTATCAATGGGCCATACGGAGCCGCTGGTGGAGCCACGCCATGGGCCGCCGGCAGGAAAGTCTGGGGACCCCCATTCCCAGGACACCGACAGTAGCCCCCGGGCCCAAGGCATGCTCAGAGTTGGCTTCGAGGCGAAGCCAAGGGGCCAGTGCGGAGCGCCGCGGGCCCCAACAGCCTGCAACCTCGATTGACGCGTGGCGATTGATGGGACATGGGTGTCTCCGCTTCCCCATGCTACATCGGCAACTGCCCAACTTGACGAGCCCCTGCTGCATGCAGAAAAAGGTCATTATTACCTTAGATCATGGAGGCCGGCGGTTGGCCTCCTCTTGGCTATAAATGGGAAGGGGGGCAGAGCCCCCATCACCCATCTCTTCCTTCACTTCTCCTGCTTCTTCTCCCTTGCTTCACTACTAGCAGCGACACCTATGGCGCCGGTGAAGAGGTTCTCGGTCGCAGAGAAGGGAAAAACTCCCGCGACGAGCCCGGGCCACTTCCACCAAAGAAGAGGCTGGCCCACCACCGCGACGTAGTCGTGAGGCCGGAGGTGTAGAGGCCTTGGTGCGAGCGGCCACCTCTCGGGTATTCGCTGCCTCTGTACGCCCAAGCTGAGGGCTCTGGAGGGAGAGGCGGCGAGCGGCGCCGCCCACGCCGTAGTCGTGGTCGCCGTGCCGTGGTGACGGACATCGTCGCCCTAGGAGCCCACGCCAGAGACTCCTTGCGCGAACTCGTGATGAGGGCAGCGATGCCTCAGCACACTTGGATTTGCTTTCCACGGTTATTCTCCACCGAGATGCCGCCGAGGGGCCACCTCGAGGTTTGGCTGCATCACGCCGACTGCGACGCCCGGCGACTAGAGGGGAGGTTGAAGCCATCTCCCAAGGCAAGATCTTCATGACCCATGGCTGGGGCGAGGTTGCTCGAGTATGCTATGCGGAAGGCGCCCTCGCTATCCTTTTTGAGTACGACGACGCCTCCACGATGTTCTTCAAGGTCCTCGACGAGGAAGGCCGTTTCTTGGAGTGTTGTCCTGAAGGGGTCGTTAGGACAGCGCAACAGCCAATGCCGAGCCTGCCGCTGGCTTCGCCAGCAACTCCTCTAGCAGTAGCGGCGGCGTTGGGGAATCCCGTGACTCTCCTGAGCCCTACGAGACCATGAAGACGAGAGACGACAACTATGTGCCCCCGAGCTCTTGCTGCGCCCGGAGCAAGGCCGCAGCGTCAGGCTGCCGCCGTCGCTGATCTGGATGGGGTTGGCGCCGGCCTCCCGTGGCTCATTGTTGATGATGGCGTCGGCCACGCTGGCGCGTGTAGATAGGGCCCCTAGAAACATCCTTCTTTTGTTCCCTGCGAGGAATCGAGATGGACCCCGCGGGGGCATGTAAGGGTCTGTAATGTATTTTGTTGATATTATCCTTATTGTGAAAATTCGCGAACGCATGCCCTGTTTCGGCTCGGTCTCCCCTTTCCAACCCTGTGGTAGCTTGGTGCTCTATGCCGATAGGTCTCGGTCCCCAGGCAGGCTATAGCCGTCGCTGGTATGCCAGGTCGCGATGCCGTGGTCAAGGCCAGGAGGTGAGCAGCCCGAGGTCCAGCAAGAGCTCCTGAGGCGCGATGCTCAAGAGGTCCCCTTTAGCGCACAAGCAACCACCGAGAGGTAGGAAAGGGAGGCGATCTTGTCGTGACAAGGCTGCGACAAGTGAGAATCATATGCCGTAGCGCTTGGTCGAACCGGGCGCGAAACTTATCTTGGCAGTCCAGAGTTAGTTCCTTGTGTTGCGCCAGACTCGTGCATCGACGACTGAACTATAGCCAGGTTAGGCCTGTGCGAGCCTCCCCCTCTTCTCCATGCTCTTCTATGTGCTCTACTTTCTCAGGTCCTGGCCCTCGAGCGTGCTCAGCCGCCGCTGGTATGCCAGGTCACGGTGCCGTGGTCAAGGCCAGGGGTGAGGGATGGAGAGACAGTAAGAGCTCCTGAGTCATGATGCTCAGGAGCGCCCCTTTTAATGCGCAATCGAATTGCATGGGAGAAGAGGGAGCCCGCGGTACCACCTGCTGTTGTCCTCGGGAGGTTCCTGCAGGTTAGCGCGAGGAGGGACACAAATTGCCACTACGATTGCCGGTCTGCCACTGGTCGCTTCACAAGAAGATGAAGGCATTGAGGGTCTGGTGAGGTGACATGCGCGGGTGTGCGGCGAGCCAGAGCTCGACCGCTCAAATTTGTCAGTGTTGCGGGGACGGACCCAAGCACAAGCGCCGTGCCAGCATGGGCAGCCCCCGTTGCGGGATGAGCGAGGGGCCGATAGGCGACGCGGGTGGCCGTGGCGAGCGACAATCAAGCAAGGGATGACTATAAATAAATCATGCATGGGAACCAGCTAGCTTAGATAGATGCGAGAATGATACATGCCACTGGGACGGACCCGAGTGGCCAGGGGATGATGCAGCCCAAGGGGCGCCCCCAGTGAGGTAACCTAAAGATGCAAGAGGATTCACGCCGCAGGGACAGGCCCATGCGACCTAGGAATAATGCATCCCGAGGGGCGCTGCCAGTTGAATGAACTTGGAAAATGTCACCTGATTTTCTTATCGAAGGAGCATTGGGGGTAGCCGAAGGCGCACGCTGAAGAAGTCGCTCCTCATGAGCCGCCAAGACCCTGAGCCTCGGGAGGCTCTGGGGGATCAGGTGGGTCCCTGAGGACCGTCTCCATCTCCGCCAGGACCGCGTGATGCCTAGCCTCCTGGGTTAGCAGGCTGCTTCGTAGGTTGTGCTTGAAGGCGGCTACCATGCTCGGCAGGCCAAACGGCATGCGAACATAGTTGTGAGGTGGACCCTCGCACCGGCCAGCGCGCGAAGGGCAGAAGCGCTCCTGAGATGCGGCCCTATTGAGCCCTGGGATGTTGACGCAGATGCGCAGCTCGCCACCCTCGCCTGGATGGGGAGCTGCACCAGGCGGGCGGCGGTCGCCGCATATTGCCCTTGCTTCCTGAAGCTCCTGGGTGGCCTTGACGATGAACTCCTGAGCGTCGGGCGCTCCTCGCCCGGTTCCCTCCTCAGGGAAACGTGTCGCGAAGCACGCCTCCATGTGGTGCCCGAGCACCTCGCTCGTGATGTTGGCTAGGTCTGAGGCCCTCCAGAAGAGAGCCCCCGAGCCCTGCCCGAGGAGGGCGTCGGGCGCCTTCCTATGCGAGGGAGGGAGGCGCCCCAGGTGCGGGCGCTAATCCTGATGTGGCACCGCTAGAGGCGCCACCCCACCTGAGGCCCTGTGCGAAGTAGCTGCTTCTTCTTCTTGGATATGGCTTCAGGAGGGTACTGCGTGCCCTTGCTGCCAGGGTCTTCGATTGTTGTGGCTTGGTAGGTGCGCTCGAGGGAGCACACCGCATCTCTTTCTTCACAGGGGACTGAGATGATTCCACCACTTCCTGGCATCTTGAGGACGTTGTAGCCATGGTGGGTCGCTGCCATGAATTTGGTTAATGCTGGGTACACGAGGATGACATTGTACGACAGATGGATATAGGCTATGTCGAAGTCGATGAGCTCGGTGCGGTAGTTGTCGCGTTGTTCGAATGTGACAGGGAGACAAACTTGCCCTATCGGGGTGGTGGATCCGTCATTCACTCCTGAGAAGAGCTTGGTGGGCTGAAGCTGATCGTATGGCACTTGGAGGCTGTCGAATGTCTCAACGGACAGGATGTTAAGCCCTGCGCCGCCGTCGATGAGGGTCTTGGTGACTTGGACATTGTTGATGACGGGTGAACAAAGCATCGCGAGGACGCCGGCGGTCGCCGCGCACTTGAGCTGGTCCACCGAGCTGAAGGTGATGGCGTAATTGGACCACCTGAGCAGGCGTGTGGCCTCGAGCCTAGGAAGGGCTGCGTTCACCTTACGAGCAAATTGCTTGAAGATACGCTGAGATGCTGGGGCCTGAGCTCCGCCCAAGATGCAGGCGATTGCACGCGGTTCCTGGAAGCCCCCAGCCCCCTCATCCTGATGGTGGTCGTCGTTCCTTCTTGGTGGTGGCGACAGCGGAGGGAGGCCAGGATTGCCCTGAGGATGGTCCTCGTCGGGCTGGTCGTGCCAGGCGCCCTCACGAGGCTGCTCCTGCCAGTGGTCCTCACGAGGCTGGTCGCGCCACTCCTGGCGGGGGCCGCGGTCATCCCAGCGTCCTCCACCTCGTCCTCCTCCTCGGTCGTAGCCCCGGTCATTGCGCTCGGATGGCCCTGAGCACTTGACAATTGTTGGTGTTGTGGTTGTGTACGTTGTGGAAGGCGGAGAACGGACGGCTGCTCTTGGATGACTCGGGGTAGTCCCGGCCGCGCTTCATGTCCGGCTCCGCTGCGAGCACGGCCACTCCCTTGCGCTTCACGTCCTTGGCCTTGGCTTTCTTCTCCTCTGGGTCGGCAGCAGGGAGCTCGAGGAGGAAGAGACGCCCCTCCTCAGCTCTTGCACACTTGGTTGCTATGTTGAACATCTCCAGAGTCATGCATAGCTCCTCGTGGATGGCATGCTCCTCCTTCATCTTGATGTCGCGGATGCCATCAGAAAACACTAAGACGATGGCCTCGTCCGTCACCTTGGGGATCTTGAGACGAACGTTGTTGAAGCGCTGGATGTACTTCTATAGGGTCTCTCTCAGCTGTTGCTTGATGTGGCGCAGGTCACCCGCGACCGGAGGGCGGTCGTGAGTGCCCTGGAAGTTGGCGATGAAGCGGTTGTGCATCTCCCCCCTGGAGGAGATTGATCCCGCGGGCAGGTTCAGGAGCCATGAGCGGGCGTCATCCTTCAGAGCCATGGGAAACCAGTTCGCCATGACCTTTTCATCGCCGTTGGCCGCCTCGATGCTCAGCTCGCAGAGCTGCAGGAACTCCGCGGAGTCGGGGGTGCCGTCGTAGCACGGAGACAGATCCGGCTTGAACTTGCCTAGCCAAACGATGGTGTGTAGCTCGGGAGCAAAGGTGTGGCAGCCTGCGGTGGCCATCGAGGCCCTCTGTAGGGGCGGAGCCTGCCCTTGATGTCCGTGCACCGCCACCGCCGGCAGCACACGGTCTTGTCATGGTGGTGTCGGGAGTGCTGGAGCATTTTCTTGTGGCCGGGGAACCTCTTGGCATCTTCCTTCTTTATGCGTGGGCACATGGCGTGGCGGATCACGCCGCAGGACCATGCGTCTTAGGGCGAGGACACCGTCTTAACATGGAGGGGGCGGTAGCGCTCCTTGAGCTACGCGTCGTGGCGCAAGGGAGCTGTCTTGATGTGGAGGCAGCGGAGGCGCTCCGGAGCTACGTCGCCCGCAGCCGGAGGTGGGCGACGAAGTAAGAGGAATGGTGCAGGACAGCCCCCGGCGGAACTGACGACCTCGGCGATGCGGTCCAGCCAGTCCTCGTAGAGGTCGTCGACCGGGCGGTAGCGCGGGAGCTCACATGCCCTGAGCAGTGCAGCCTGCGCGTCTATGGGTGCGCGGCGAGCATGAGACGATGAGCCGGCCGGAGTTAGCGACGGGGTGGTGGTGCGGCCATCCCGCCGAATGGAGGGGTGCAGTGATGATGCTTGCTGCTTGTTTGTTGCCGGGCCGGTAGCGGCGTTGGCAATAGGAGATGCAGAACGACGGGGAGGCCCGCCTACAGGGGCTGTCTGAGCGACACAGGCAGCGAGGGCAGCCCAGCGCTCGGCGCGGGCTCTATGCGCGTCTGACATGGATGCGGTGGAGCAGTGGAACATGGATCAACGGAAGGAAAGCTTCAGCGTTCCCCTACCTGGCGCACCAAATGACGGATTTCGGGTTCCGGCAAACCCTTGAGGTTCGAACTCTGGGGCACGCACGAAGATCTCTCCCCCCTAGCTCACACCCTCACCACAATCTCAGAGCTCAGCGCGTCGAACTCGCAGGACAAAGGGACACAAGATTTATACTGGTTCGGGCTGCCGATGTGGTGTAATACCCTACTCCGATGTGGCGTGGTGGATTGCCTGTTGGGTTGAGGATGAACAGTTACAAGGGACGAACAGCCTCCTGACGAGAGGTGCTCTTGTGCTTGGTGAGTTTTTGTGGATGAGGATGATCTGAATGGCCTCGGATCAGCTCAAGATGAGTTGATCCTGACTATGGTGGTGGCTAGCCCATTTATAGGGGCCCTGGTCCTCTTCCCAAATGCTGGCGGGAAGGGATGCCACAACGGCCAAATTTGAAGGGAGACAACTAGTACAAGTTATACTTACTAAAGGTGGTCTTCGCCTGCCAAAGGCTCTGGTGGTGACGCCATCCTGGGCTCCACGGTGACCTCCGTCCTGCTGGTCTTGGTCTCGGTGCACTGATATGGAAACCTTTGCCTTATTCCTCGGGACTCCTCGCCTGCACTTGTCCCTTTAGTACCAAATAGGAAATGAGGACACTGCGCGCACTAGCGCCCGCCTGGTGTCCGCCTGGACTTGGTCATGATGGCTTACGTCACGGGGACCTGGCGAGGTGCCCCCTGCCTTGATCTCCCCGCCCCTCGTGAGCCAGCCTAGTGAGGCCGCCTCTGAGGAGGTCTTGCGTCGTCCGCCTCGTGAGGCTTGGCCCGTCGCGAGGGTCTTGAGTGTTCGCTACTGAAGATGGGCCGTATGGAGCCGCTGGTGGAGCCACGCCATGGGCCGCAGGCAGGCAAGTCTGGGGACCCCTGTTCCCAGGACGCCGACACCATGCTTTGAATATCCTTCCTCCCAACATATTCCCCTTCTCAGGTGGACCCAGCAGGTCTCTTACATAGACATTTGGGACCAACCACCTATCCATTTGTATTTATTTATTTTGTTCAATCTTTCGTCCTCTTCCTATATAGCGGCTGGCGATACTTCCACGCATGCCTAGGGGACCCATCATAGCCTATGGCGTTGGCCAGGCCATCCCTCTACTCCCACACATTATCCGGCAGTGGAAGCTCCACCGGCCCACCCTGCACCCGAACAAGTCAACCGTCATACTCCCCTCCGCCTACGTCTTCCCCCGCTCCGGTTCATTTGGTCCGAGGTCTTGACGTCGTCCTTCGCCTTGGTGCTCTCGTCATGGCACCGTCGTTTGTCGTTCCCAACATGGCTAGCAAAACAAGAGGAATCAAGAGACGACTGTTCGTCGAGAGGCTGATAGTCTCGGGCCCACCAGGTCCATGGCCTAGGTTTTGTTGTTTAACATGCGCAACCCATGACATGTTTGAACTTTTTTTCGATCCAGCAGGTATCAAGCGGGCTCTGGGCCTCCCAGCCTAGCTTGTTTATAACATCATCAGCCCAAGTTATCTTTGTTTTTTCAAGACGATGCATAGCTCAGTTCTATTTTTCTATAAGAATGCAAAACCGAACCTATGTTTTCCCATCTATAATAGTATATATATATTTATATTTATATCTTATTTTATTACATATATATATAACAGAAACAACATAAGGTTCCATTACACCTGTCGTTCGTCCAACCATTTTATAGACCTTCCTACTTCCTTCATTTTTCATTTTCATTAATCCTATATCTGCATCTTCTCCCACTTCCTTTTTCGATTCAATCTAAGTTTTCTCCCAGTACTTTTCCCTAGAACCAACTCAACTGTCCCACGTCTAGCCTAAAAAATAATAATACCCCACGTCCTATTAACTAATCAAATTAAAATGATATTTTGTTTCGTAAATCGGAATTTCTTACAAAACAATAATAATAATTGTTTCACTCAGCCCACTACATCATTGTTTCACTCAGCCCACCAAATGGACTGGCTGGCATGTGGGCCAGTAGGTCGAAGCCTAAAGACTTCCACAAAAAATAAAAATACAAAGGTCGAAGCCTAAGAAATGCGTTGGATTTACATCCAATGGACAGCTTTCTTCTTCAATCTCTCATCTTCTTCCCCAGCGCTGCCGAGACCGCCAGCTCCAGCCCCCGGCGTCCAACGGTGCTGTTTTGCGCGCCTCACAGCGAAATGCTACCCCACCGATGGCCAGGCCACCCCTCCACTCCTCCGCACCTCCTGTTATTCTCTGCCAAGTGTAGGCCTGCCCCACACCTGAACTGGTCAAGTATCCCACTCCTCTCCATCTACGACTCAACTGCCGCGTCTTCCCCATCTCCGGGGTGTTCCAGTCTGGGGCCTCCCCGTCATTCACCATCTTGGTGCGCTCTGCACGGTGTGGTCAACGTGGTCAACAAACGAGAGTCATCGGAAGATGACTGTACATGGACAGGCTGACAGTGGGGATGCACCACGGGGGACGCACCATGCCCATGGACGCATGCATGCAATTGCATCCTTTTTACCCTAAAAATAATGTTTTCTTCACCTGACAGCTGAGACCAACCAGCTACATCTTCGCACGCAAGGAAGTGCACCCTTATTACGGGCAAAAAATGATTCTTCCCCCTGACAGCTGGGACCCACCAGCTATATCTTCGCACGCAATGAAGTGCGTCCTTATCCTCCCTAACAGCTGGGACCCACCTGGTCGAAGCGTACGTAGCATTGTCTGTGTACATACCGGTCGATCGGTGTGTCTGGCACGATGAACCGTGGCCGAGTAAGGAGCGGTAGTAGTTCAGGCAGTCATGTCAAAACCATGTACATGTACATACAGCTAGATGCCAAAAAATACGGCCATGTACGTACATATGGGCGGGGTCTCGAACACGTACTCGCGCATACGTACGGACAGGGATTGTGTACATGGAGAGGCCACTTGTCGGTGTCAACACCGGCGGATCTCGGGTAGGGGGTCCCGAACTATGCATCTAGGCCGGATGGTAACAGGAGGCAGGGGACACGATGTTTTACCCAGGTTCGGGCCCTCTTGATGGAGGTAAAACCCTACGTCCCGCTTGATTAATATTGATGATATGGGTAGTACAAGAGTAGATCTACCATGAGATTAGAGAGGCTAAACCCTAGAAGCTAGCCTATGGTATGATTGTATGTTGTCCTACGGACTAAAATCCTTCAGTTTATATAGACACTGGAGAGGGTTAGGGTTACACAAGGTCGGTTACAAAGGAGGAGATATCCATATACGTATTGCCTAGATTGCCTTCCACGCCAAGTAGAGTCCCATCCGGACATGAGACGAAGTCTTCAATCTTGTATCTTCATAGTCTAACAGTCCGGCCAATGGAGATAGTCCGGCTATCCGGAGACCCCCTAATACAGGACTCCCTCAGTAGCCCCTGAACCAGGCTTCAATGACGATGAGTCTGACACGCAGTATTGTCTTCGGCATTGCAAGGCGGGTTCTTCTCCGAATACATCACAGAAGAATTTGAATACGAGGATAGTGTCTGACCCTACAAAATAAGTTCCACATTCCACCGTAGAGAGAATACTATTTTCGCATATCTAATTTGCTGGCTTGTTTTGGCAGCATGACATTATGTCATGGCCCAGTGATTATTCGAACCGTTTCTTTTAACCAGCCTCGCACATAATGCGAGGCAGTTTTTTGACACATCTTGTCAAAGTAGATATTGTGTCCCCTTATCACGGGATTCTTATCAATACGGGCGTGGGTAACCCAACCGCGCCATCAATTGCGGCGCTCGGGGGATAAGCGAGTTTTACCAGGCAAGTGGGGACGCTTAGTTTCGTCCGCTCATATAAAGGGATAATGATTCACCTTTCAATCCACGCCTTCTTACTCCTTTGCTCATCCGTTTTCACACACTCGAGCACTAGCGCCCAAGTACACACTTCCACCTCAACCTTCTCCAACCATGTCCGGAGCGGGAGGCAAGTGGATGGTCTCCTCCGTCACGGAGGGAGACATCAAGAAATTGAGGAGAGCCGGATACCTGCCCGATGACATCGCGCACCGGCTCCCAGATGAGGGGCAGCTCATCCCCACCCCCAGGCCCCATGAGAGGGTAGTTCCAAGATTCAACCACTAGCTACGAACGGTCAAGCCTGCCGGTTTGACCGCATTCTGAAATGGGCGTAAAAAATTCAAAAAAATCAAAGAATTGGAAAACCTTCGCATTGTGTCATTATATGTGACCAAGTTACGAGGAAAAATAATAAAGTTGTAATATGGCAATTATTAAAAAAAGTGTTCGAAAAAATGAGCTACCATGCGTGAAGATTCATGGCTTGCAAGCCAAATGATCAATCTTATGGCCACATTCATGGTATAGTTTGTTCAAATGATCTCATATTGTGCACAAGGGTGCATATTGGAATTCCAAACAATGTTTCCTAAGGAAGTTTTCATTTTCTTTGCATGAAAAATTCATTTTCCATTTTCTGAGTGCCCGAAATGAGTTTTTTTTGTGAATGACCTACCATATATTTGTTGCATAATTGGACCAAATCAATTTTCTAAAATACTAGGCCATATTTAATGCACAATTGACAAAATGGTTGGGTGTCAAAAGTTTTGATCCACCTATGGTGAAAAAGACAAATTCCCGCCGATTTAATAGGAACCCGGTCAAATTTGAACTGCAGCTACCTCATCTCGGAATTCTAAACAATGTTCCTAAGGAAGTTTTCATTTTCTTTGCACGGAAAATTCATTTTCCATATTCCGAGTGCCCGAAATGAGTTTTTATTTGAAGGACCTACCATATATTTGTTGCAAATTTGGACCAAATCAATTTTCTAAAATATTAGGACATATTGAATGCACAATTGACAAAATGGTTGGGTGTCAAAAGTTTCGATCCACCTCTGGTGAAAAAGATAAGTTTCTGCCGTTTAAGTAGGAACCAGGTCAAATTTGAATTGCAGCTGCCTCATAGTTTGCTCATTATTTTTTCCGAAAATCATTTCTAGGTACATAAGTATCTATTTAATCATAGAAACATCAAAAGTTTTCCAAGATTCAACCACTAGTTACGAACGGTCAAGCCCGCCGTTTTGATCGCATTTTGAAACGGGCATAAAAAATTCAAAAAAATCAAAAAATTGGAAAACCTTCGCATTGTGTCATTATATGTGACCAAGTTTCCAGGAAAAATAATAAAGTTTTAATACAGCAATTAATATAAAAAAGTGTTCTAAAAATGAGCTATCATGCGTGAAGATCATGGCTTTCAAGCCAAATGATCAATCTCGTGGCCACATTCATGGCATAGTTTGTTCAAATGATCTCATATTGTGTACCAGGTTGCATCTTGGAATTCCAAACAATGTTCCTAAGGAAGTTTTCATTTTCTTTGCACGGAAAATTCATTTTCCATTTTTTCGAGTGCCCGAAATGAGTTTTTATTTGAAGGACCTACCATATATTTGTTGCAAATTTGGACCAAATCAATTTTCTATAATACTAGGACATATTGAATGCTTAATTGACAAAATGGTTGGGTGTCAAAAGTTTTGATCCACCTCTGGCGAAAAAGACGAGTTTCTGCCGATTAAGTAGGAACCGGGTCAAATTTGAACTGCAGCTGCCGCATAGTTTGCTCATTATTTTTTCTAAAAGTCATTGCTAGGTACATAAGTATATATTTAATCATAGAAACATCAAAAGTTTTCCAAGATTCAACCACTAGCTACGAACGGTCAAGCCTGCCGGTTTGACCGCATTCTGAAACGGGCGTAAAAAATTCCAAAAAATCAAAGAATTGGAAAACCTTCGCATTGTGTCATTATATGTGACCAAGTTATGAGGAAAAATAATAAAGTTGTAATACGACAATTATAAAAAAAGTGTTCTAAAAAATGAGCTACCATGCATGAAGATTCATGGCTTGCATGCCAAATGATCAATCTTATGGCCACATTCATGGTATAGTTTGTTCAAATGATCTCATATTGTGCACAAGGGTGCATATTGGAATTCCAAACAATGTTTCCTAAGGAAGTTTTCATTTTCTTTGCACGAAAAATTAATTTTCCATTTTTGAGTGCCCTAAATGAGTTTTTTTTGTGAATTACCTACCATATATTTGTTGCATAATTGGACCAAATCAATTTTCTAAAATACTAGGCCATATTTAATGCACAATTGACAAAATGGTTGGGTGTCAAAAGTTTTGATCCACCTCTGGTGAAAAAGACAAATTCCCGCCGATTTAATAGGAACCCGGTCAAATATGAACTGCAGCTCCCTCATCTTGGAATTCTAAACAATGTTCCTAAGGAAGTTTTCATTTTCTTTGCACGGAAAATTCATTTTCCATATTCCGAGTGCCCGAAATGAGTTTTTATTTGAAGGACCTACCATATATTTGTTGCAAATTTGGACCAAATCAATTTTCTAAAATATTAGGACATATTGAATGCACAATTGACAAAATGGTTGGGTGTCAAAAGTTTCGATCCACCTCTGGTGAAAAAGATAAGTTTCTGCCGTTTAAGTAGGAACCAGGTCAAATTTGAATTGCAGCTGCCTCATAGTTTGCTCATTATTTTTTCTGAAAATCATTTCTAGGTACATAATTATCTATTTAATCATAGAACATCAAAAGTTTTCCAAGATTCAACCACTAGTTACGAACGGTCAAGCCCGCCGTTTTGATCGCATTTTGAAACGGGCATAAAAAATTCAAAAATTCAAAAAATTGGAAAACCTTCGCATTGTGTCATTATATGTGACCAAGTTTCCAGGAAAAATAATAAAGTTTTAATACGGCAATTAATATAAAAAAGTGTTCTAAAAATGAGCTATCATGCGTGAAGATCATGGCTTTCAAGCCAAATGATCAATCTCGTGGCCACATTCATGGCATAGTTTGTTCAAATGATCTCATATTGTGTACCAGGTTGCATCTTGGAATTCCAAACAATGTTCCTAAGGAAGTTTTCATTTTCTTTGCACGGAAAATTCATTTTCCATTTTTTCGAGTGCCCGAAATGAGTTTTTATTTGAAGGACCTACCATATATTTGTTGCAAATTTGGACCAAATCAATTTTCTATAATACTAGGACATATTGAATGCTTAATTGACAAAATGGTTGGGTGTCAAAAGTTTTGATCCACCTCTGGCGAAAAAGACGAGTTTCTGCCGATTAAGTAGGAACCGGGTCAAATTTGAACTGCAACTGCCGCATAGTTTGCTCATTATTTTTTCTAAAAGTCATTTCTAGGTACATAAGTATATATTTAATCATAGAAACATCAAAAGTTTTCCAAGATTCAACCACTAGCTACGAACGATCAAGCCTACCGGTTTGACCGCATTCTGAAACGGGCGTAAAAAATTCCAAAAAATCAAAGAATTGGAAAACCTTCGCATTGTGTCATTATATGTGACCAAGTTACGAGGAAAAATAATAAAGTTGTAATACGACAATTATAAAAAAAGTGTTCTAAAAAATGAGCTACCATGCATGAAGATTCATGGCTTGCATGCCAAATGATCAATCTTATGGCCACATTCATGGTATAGTATGTTCAAATGATCTCATATTGTGCACAAGGGTGCATATTGGAATTCCAAACAATGTTTCCTAAGGAAGTTTTCATTTTCTTTGCACGAAAAATTAATTTTCCATTTTCTGAGTGCCCTAAATGAGTTTTTTTTGTGAATGACCTACCATATATTTGTTGCATAATTGGACCAAATCAATTTTCTAAAATACTAGGCCATATTTAATGCACAATTGACAAAATGGTTGGGTGTCAAAAGTTTTGATCCACCTCTGGTGAAAAAGACAAATTCCCGCCGATTTAATAGGAACCCGGTCAAATTTGAACTACAGCTGCCTCATCTTGGAATTCCAAACAATGTTCCTAAGGAAGTTTTCATTTTCTTTGCACGGAAAATTCATTTTCCATTTTCCGAGTGCCCGAAATGAGTTTTTATTTGAAGGACCTACCATATATTTGTTGCAAATTTGGACCAAATCAATTTTTTAAAATACTAGGACATATTGAATGCACAATTGACAAAATGGTTGGGTGTCAAAAGTTTTGATCCACCTCTGGTGAAAAAGACAAATTCCCACCGATTTAATAGGAACCCGGTCAAATTTGAACTACAGCTGCCTCATAATTTGCTCTTTATTTTTTCCAAAAATAATTTCTAGGTACATTAGTATCTATTTAATGAGAGAAACATCAAATGTTTTCCAAGATTCGACCACTAGCTAGGAACGGTCAAGCCCGCCGTTTTGATCACATTTTGAAATGGGAATAAAAAATACAAAAAAATAAATAATTAGAAAACCTTCGCATTGTGTCATTATATGTGACCAAGTTTCCAGGAAAAATAATAAAGTTGTAATACGACAATTAATTTAAAAAAGTGTTCTCAAAAATGAGCTATCATGCTTGAAGATTCATGGCTTTCAAGCAAAATGATTAATCTTATGGCCACATTCATGGCATAGTTTGTTCAAATGATCTCGTATTGTGCACAAGGGTGCATCTTGGAGTTCCAAACAATATTGCATAAGGAAGTTTTCATTTTCATTGCACGGAAAATTCATTTTCCATTTTCCGAGTGCCCGCAATGAGTTTTTTTTTGTGAAGGACCTACCATATATTTGTTGCAAAATTGGACCAAATCAATTTTCTAAAATACTCGGCCATATTTAATGCACAATTAACCAAATGGTTGGGTGTCAAAAGTTTTGATCCACCTCTGATGAAAAAGACAAATTCCCGTCGATTTAATAGGAACCGAGTCAAATTTGAACTGCAGCTGCCTCATAATTTGCTCTTTATTTTTTTCGAAAAATCATTTCTAGGTACATAAGTATCTATTTAATCAGAGAAACATCAAAAGTTTTCCAGGATTCAACCACTAGCTAGGAACGGTCAAGCCCGCCGTTTTGATCGCATTTTGAAACAGGAATATAAAATTCAAAAATAAATAAAAAATTGGAAAACCTTCGCATTGTGTCATTATATGTGACCAAGTTTCCAGGAAAAATAATAAAGTTGTAATACGACAATTAATTTAAAAAAGTGTTCTCAGAAATGAGCTATCATGCTTGAAGATTTGTGTCTTTCAAGCCAAATGATCAATCTTATGGCCACATTCATGGCATAGTTTGTTCAAATGATCTCATATTGTGCACAAGGGTGCATGTTGGAATTCCGAACAATGTTGCCTAAGGGAGTTTTCATTTTCTTTGCACGGAAAATTTATTTTCCATTTTCCGAGTGCCCGAAATGAGTTTTTTGTGTGAATGACCTACCATATATTTGTTGCAAAATTGGACCAAATCAATTTTCTAAAATACTAGGCCATATTTAATGCACAATTGACAAAATGGTTGGGTGTCAAAAGTTTTGATCCACCTCTGGCGAAAAAGACAAATTCCCGCCGATTTAATAGGAACCCGGTCAAATTTGAACTGCAACTGCCTCATCTTGGAATTCCAAACAATGTTCCTAAGGAAGATTTCATTTTCTTTGCACGGAAAATTCATTTTCCATTTTTCGAGTGCCCGAAATGAGTTTTTATTTGAAGGACCTACCATATATTTGTTGCAAATTTGGACCAAATCAATTTTCTATAATACTAGGACATATTGAATGCTTAATTGACAAAATGGTTGGGTGTCAAAAGTTTCGATCCACCTCTGGCGAAAAAGACAAGTTTTTGCGGATTAAGTAGGAACCGGGTCAAATTTGAACTGCAGCTGCCGCATAGTTTGCTCATTATTTTTTCCGAAAGTCATTTCTAGGTACACAAGTATATATTTAATCATAGAAACATCAAAAGTTTTCCAAGATTCAACCACTTGCTACGAACGGTCAAGCCTGCCGGTTTGACCGCATTCTGAAACGGGCGTAAAAAATTCCAAAAAATCAAAGAATTGGAAAACCTTCACATTGTGTCATTATATGTGACCAAGTTATGAGGAAAAATAAAAAGTTGTAATACGGCAATTATTAAAAAAAAGTGTTCTAAAAAATGAGCTACCATGCGTGAAGATTCATGGCTTGCAAGACAAATGATCAATCTTATGGCCACATTCATGGTATAGTTTGTTCAAGTGATCTCATATTGTGCACAAGGGTGCATATTGGAATTCCAAACAATGTTTCCTAAGGAGGTTTTCATTTTCTTTGCACGAAAAATTAATTTTCCATTTTCTGAGTACCCGAAATGAGTTTTATTGTGAATGACCTACCATATATTTGTTGCATAATTGGACCAAATCAATTTTCTAAAATACTAGGCCATATTTAATGCACAATTAACAAAATGGTTGGGTGTCAAAAGTTTTGAACCACCTCTGGTGAAAAAGACAAATTCCCGCCGATTTAATAGGAACCCGATCAAATTTGTACTACAGCTGCCTCATCTTGGAATTCCAAACAATGTTCCTAAGGAAGTTTTCATTTTCTTTGCACGGAAAATTCATTTTCCATTTTCCTAGTGTCCGAAATGAGTTTTTATTTGAAGGACCTACCATATATTTGTTGCAAATTTGGACCAAATAAATTTTTTAAAATACTAGGACATATTGAATGCACAATTGACAAAATCGTTGGGTGTCAAAAGTATCGATCCAACTCTAGTGAAAAAGATAAGTTTCTGCCGTTGAAGTAGGAACCAGGTCAAATTTGAACTGCAGCTGCCTCATAGTTTGCTCATTATTTTTTCTGAAAATTATTTCTAGGTACATAAGTATCTATTTAATCATAGAAACGTCAAAAGTTTTCTAAGATTCAACCACTAGCTACGAACGGTCAAGCCCGCCGTTTTAACCGCATTTTGAAACGGGCATAAAAAATACAAAAAAATCAAAAAATTGGAAAACCTTCGCATTGTGTCATTATATGTGACCAAGTTACGAGGAAAAATAAAAAATTGTAATACGGCAATATTTAAAAAAAGTGTTCTAAAAAATGAGCTACCATGCGTGAAGATTCATGGCTTTCAAGCCAAATGATCAATCTTATGGCCACATTCATGGTATAGTTTGTTCAAATGATCTCATATTGTGCACCAGGGTGCATATTGGAATTCCAAACAATGTTTCCTAAGGAAGTTTTCATTTTCTTTGCACGAAAAATTCATTTTCCATTTTCCGAGTGCCCGAAATGAGTTTTTTTTGTGAATGACCTACCATATATTTGTTGCAAAATTGGACCAAATCAATTTTCTAAAATACTAGGCCATATTTAATGCACAATTGACAAAATAGTTGGGTGTCAAAAGTTTTGATCCACCTCTGGTGAAAAAGACAAATTCCCGCCGATTTAATAGGAACCCGGTCAAATTTGAACTACAACTGCCTCATAATTTGCTCTTTATTTTTTCCAAAAATAATTTCTAGGTACATTAGTATCTATTTAATCAGAGAAACATCAAATGTTTTCCAAGATTCAACCACTAGCTAGGAACGGTCATGCCCGCCGTTTTGATCACATTTTGAAACGAGAATAAAAAATACAAAAAAATAAACAATTGGAAAACCTTCGCATTGTGTCATTATAAGTGACCAAGTTTCCAGGAAAAATAATAAAGTTGTAATACGACAATTAATTTTAAAAAGTGTTCTCAGAAATGAGCTATCATGCTTGAAGATTCATGGCTTTCAAGCCAAATGATTAATCTTATGGCCGCATTCATGGCATAATTTGTTCAAATGATCTCGTATTGTGTACAAGGGTGCATCTTGGAGTTTCAAACAATATTGCCTAAGGAAGTTTTCATTTTCATTGCACGGAAAATTCATTTTCCATTTTCCGAGTGCCCACAATGAGTTTTTTTTGTGAAGGACCTACCATATATTTGTTGCAAAATTGGACCAAATCAATTTTCTAAAATACTAGGCCATATTTAATGCACAATTGACCAAATGGTTGGGTGTCAAAAGTTTTGATCCACCTCTGGTGAAAAAGACAAATTTCCGTCGATTTAATAGGAACCGAGTCAAATTTGAACTGCAGCTGCCTCATAATTTGCTCTTTATTTTTTTCCAAAAATCATTTCTAGGTACATAAGTATCTATTTAATCAGAGAAACATCAAAAGTTTTCCAAGATTCAACCACTAGCTAGGAATGGTCAAGCCCACCGTTTTGATCGCATTTTGAAACAGGAATATAAAATTCAAAAATAAATAAAAAATTGGAAAACCTTCGCATTGTGTCATCATATGTGACCAAGTTTCCAGGAGAAATAATTAAGTTGTAATACGACAATTAATTTAAAAAAGTGTTCTCAGAAATGAGCTATCATGCTTGAAGATTTGTGTCTTTCAAGCCAAATGATCAATCTTATGGCCACATTCATGGCATAGTTTTTTCAAATGATCTCATATTGTGCACAAGGGTGCATCTTGGAATTCCGAACAATGTTGCCTAAGGGAGTTTTCATTTTCTTTGCACGGAAAATTTATTTTCCATTTTTCGAGTGCCCGAAATGAGTTTTTTGTGTGAATGACCTACCATATATTTGTTGCAAAATTGGATCAAATCAATTTTCTAAAATACTAGGCCATATTTAATGCACAATTGACAAAATGGTTGGGTGTCAAAAGTTTTGATCCACCTCTGGCGAAAAAGACAAATTCCCACCGATTTAATAGGAACCCGGTCAAATTTGAACTGCAGCTGCCTCATAATTTTCTCTTTATTTTTTCCAAAAATCATTTCTAGGTACATAAGTATCTATTTAATCAGAGAAACATCAAAAGTTTTGCAAGATTCAACCACTAGCTAGGAACGGACAAGCCCGCCGTTTTTATTGCATTTTGAAACGGGAATAAAAAATTCAAAAAAAATAAAAAATGGAAAACTTTCGCATTGTGTTGTTATACGTGACCAAGTTTCCAGGAAAAATAATAAAGTTGTAATATGACAATTAATTTAAAAAGGTGTTCTTAGAAATGAGCTATCATGCTTGAAGATTCATGGCTTTCAAGCCTAATGATCAATCTTATGGCCACATTCATGTCATAGTTTGTTCAAATGATCTCATACTGTGCACAAGGGTGCATCTTGGAATTCCAAACAATGTTGCCTAAGGGAGTTTTTATTTTCTTTGCACGGAAAATTCATTTTCCATTTTTTGAGTGCCTGAAATGAGTTTTTCTGTGAAGGACCTACCATATATTTGTTGCAAAATTGGACCAAATCAATTTTCGAAAATAGTAGGCCATATTTAATGCAAAATTGACAAAATGGTTGGGTGTCAAAAGTTTTGATCCACCTCTGGTGAAAAAGACAAATTCCTGCCGATTTAATAGGAACCGATTCAAATTTGAACTGCAGCTGCCTTATAGTTTGCTCTTTATTTTTTCCAAAAATCATGGCTACAAAAGTATCTATTTAATCAGAGAAACATCAAAAGTTGTCCAAGATTCAACAACTAGCTAGGAACGGTCAAGCCCGTCGTTTTGATCGCATTTTGAAACGGGCATAAAAAATTGAAAAAGAATCAAAAAATTGGAAAACCTTCGCATTGTGTCATTATATGTGACCAAGTTTCCAGGAAAAATAATAAAGTTGTAATACGGAAATTAATTTAAAAAAGTGTTCTCAGAAATGAGCTATCATGCGTGAAGATAATGGCTTTCAAGCCAAATGATCAATCTTGTGGCCACATTCATGGCATAGTTTATTCAAATGATCTCATATTGTGCATAAGGGTGCATCTTGGAATTCCAAACAATGTTCCTAAGGAAGTTTTCATTTTCTTTGCATGGAAAATTCATTTTCCATTTTCCGAGTGCCCGAAATGAGTTTTTTGTGTGAAGGACCTACCATATATTTGTTGCAAATTTGGACGAAATCATTTTCTAAAATACTAGGCCATATTTAATGCACAATTTACAAAATGGTTGTGTGTCAAAAGTTTTGATCCACCTCTGGTGAAAAAGACAAATTCCCGCCGATTTAATAGGAACCGGGTCAAATTTGAACTCCAGCTGCCTCATAATTTGCTCTTTATTTTTTCCAAAAATCATTTCTAGGTACATAAGTATCTATTTAATCAGAGAAACATCAAAAGTTTTCCAAGATTCAACCACTAGCTAGGAACGGTCAAGCCCGCCGTTTTGATCGCATTTTGAAACAGGAATAAAAAATTCAAAAGTAAATAAAAAATTGGAAAACCTTCGCATTGTGTCATTATATGTGACCAAGTTTCCAGGAAAAATAATAAAGTTGTAATACGACAATTAATTTAAAAAAGTGTTCTCCGAAATGAGCTATCATGCTTGAAGATTCGTGTCTTTCAAGCCAAATGATCAATCTTATGGCCACATTCATGGCATACTTTGTTCAAATGATCTCATATTGTGCACAAGGGTGCATCTTGGAATTCCGAACAATGTTTCCTAAGGGAGTTTTCATTTTCTTTGCACGGAAAATTTATTTTCCATTTTCTGAGTGCCCGAAATGAGTTTTTTGTGTGAATGACCTACCATATATTTGTTGAAAAATTGGACCAAATCAATTTTCTAAAATACTAGGCCATATTTAATGCACAATTGACAAAATGGTTGGGTGTCAAAAGTTTTGATCCACCTCTGGCGAAAAAGACAAATTCCCGCCGATTTAATAGGAACCCGGTCAAATTTGAACTGCAGCTGCCTCATAATTTTCTCTTTATTTTTTCCATAAATCATTTCTAGGTACATAAGTATCTATTTAATCAGACAAACATCAAAAGTTTTCCAAGATTCAACCACTAGCTAGGAACGGTCAAGCCCGCCGTTTTGATTGCATTTTGAAACGGGAATAAAAAATTCAAAAAAAAATAAAAAATGGAAAACCTTCGCATTGTGTCGTTATACTTGACCAAGTTTCCAGGAAAAATAATAAAGTTGTAATATGTCAATTAATTTAAAAAAGAGTTCTTAGAAATGAGCTATCATGCTTGAAGATTCATGGCTTTCAAGCCTAATGATCAATCTTACGGCCACATTCATGTCATAGTTTGTTCAAATGATCTCATATTGTGCACAAGGGTGCATCTTGGAATTCCAAACAATGTTGCCTAAGGGAGTTTTCATTTTCTTTGCACGAAAAATTCATTTTCCATTTTTCGAGTGCCCGAAATGAGTTTTCTGTGAAGGACCTACCATATATTTGTTGCAAAATTGGACCAAATCAATTTTCTAAAATACTAGGCCATATTTAATGCAAAATTGACAAAATGGTTGGGTGTCAAAAGTTTTGATCCACCTCTGGTGAAAAAGACAAATTCCCGCCGATTTAATAGGAACCGATTCAAATTTGAACTGCAGCTGCCTTATAGTTTGCTCTTTATTTTTTTCCAAAAATCATGTCTACAAAAGTATCAATTTAATCAGAGAAACATCAAAAGTTTTCCAAGATTCAACAACTAGCTAGGAACGGTCAAGCCCGCCATTTTGATCGCATTTTGAAACGGGCATAAAAAATTGAAAAAGAATCAAAAGATTGGAAAACCTTCGCATTGTGTCATTATATGTGACCAAGTTTCCAGGAAAAATAATAAAGTTGTAATACGGAAATTAATTTTAAAAAGTGTTCTCGGAAATGAGATATCATGCATGAAGATCATGGCTTTCAAGCCAAATGATCAATCTTGTGGCCACATTCATGGCATAGTTTGTTCAAATGATCTCATATTGTGCACAAGGGTGCATCTTGGAATTCTAAACAATGTTCCTAAGGAAGTTTTCATTTTCTTTGCATGGAAAATTCATTTTCCATTTTTCGAGTGCCCGAAATGAGTTTTTTGTGTGAAGGACCTACCATATATTTGTTGCAAATTTGGACCAAATCAATTTTCTAAAATACTAGGCCATATTTAATGCACAATTGACAAAATGGTTGTGCGTCAGAAGTTTTGATCCACCTCTGGTGAAAAAGACAAATTCCCGCCGATTTAAGAGGAACCGGGTCAAATTTGAACTGCAGCTAGCTTATAGTTTGCTCTTTATTTTTTTTTCCAAAAATCATGTCTACATAAGTATCTATTTAATCAGAGAAACATCAAAAGTTTTCCAAGATTCAACAACTAGCTAGGAATGGTCAAGCCCGCCGTTTTGATCGCATTTTGAAACGGGCATAAAAAATTGAAAAAGAATCAAAAAATTGGAAAACCTTCGCATTTTGTCATTATATGTGACCAAGTTTCCAGGAAAAATAATAAAGTTGTAATACGGAAATTAATTTAAAAAAGTGTTCTCAAAAATGAGCTATCATGCGTGAAGATCATGGCTTTCAAGCCAAATGATTAATCTTGTGGCCACATTCATGGCATAGTTTGTTCAAATGATCTCATATTGAGCAAAAGGGTGCATCTTGGAATTCCAAACAATGTTCCTAAGGAAGTTTTCATTTTATTTGCACGGAAAATTCATTTTCCATTTTCTGAGTGCCCGAAATGAGTTTTTATTTGAAGGACCTACCATATATTTGTTGCAAATTTGGACCAAATAAATTTTCTAAAATACTAGGCCAGATTGAATGCACAATTGACCAAATGGTTGGGTGTCAAAAGTTTTGATCCACCTCTGGTGAAAAAGACAAGTTTCTGCCGATTAAGTAGGAACAGGGTCAAATTTGAACTGCAGCTGCCTCATAGTTTGCTCATTATTTTTTCCAAAAATCGTTTCTAGTTACATAAGTATCTATTTAATCATAAATACATGGTTTGGTGGTGATACCTCGTGGTTTGGACGGTGGCCCAGGGCCCCAACTCCAAAGCGCGTAGACTCGCATGCCCGCCGCATGGTCACTGCCTGACCGTGGCATTGCCATGCGTTCTGGGTAGCCTAGGCATGTCTAGTAGGTTGGGCACTCCTCAGGTATATGCTAGGAAGAAAATAACAACAAAAGAATCTCACGAGGAGACCGAACTATGCTCAAACATGAATTAGCAACCAAGTGTTTGATAAGCGGTACGGGAAATTCACTAGGCTAATGGGCCTAAGTTTTGGCTGAGGATGATCATCTACTAGGGAGACTGTCTTGGCAAATTTTTAGCTCAAATGGAGGAGTTTGGATGGTACTTGCTTTGCAAAGTACCACATCGGGCAGAAATATGGATGTTGAATCTGGGCTCAAATGGATAAGTGGATTGAGCTGAAATTTTGTGGAGTATGGTAATTTGGGCATATTAAAGCACTATAAAAGTTTTATACCATTTGGATAATCCTAGCTTGTACTTCCTTCACAAAGCTTCTCTCTGGATAGAAACTTTATAAATTTGCTGAGGAAGATTTAATAGGAAAATGGTGCTGAATATTGGAATGTGGCAATGATTTTTATATGTAATATGGCACAAAAAGTTTGACAACAATAGGAGGTGTCTAGATAGCACTTCCTTTGCAATGTGCCAATTTGGACAAAAAATAGAAATTGAAGCTGGGCTTACATAGATGATTGGATTATGCTGAAATTCGGTGTAGGGGGTTTCTATAGTCAGGGTAATGTCCTGGAATATTTTCAGCAATTATAAAGCAATATAAAATGTAGTTGCTTCACAAACTAAAAATATTACCAGGAACAAAGATTCGATGATGAGCTCACATGTATTGTTTGATAGAGTAATCTTTTGTGTAGAGTTATGACTTTGGCATATAGAATATGTGGCAAAAATTAAACTCATAACGATATTCCTATCTTGTACTTCCTTCACAATGCTTCTAGGTGGACAAAAACTTTGGAAATTTGCTGAGGAAGATTTACTGGGCAAATGGACCTGAATTTTATCATGCGGCAATGATTTAGATATGAAAGAGTGCCCAAAAATTTTGAGGGCAATCAAGAATATATAAGTAGCACTTCCTTCACAAAGTGTTTTTTTGAACAAAATAGGAAAATGAATATTGTAGAATTATTTTTGAACTAGGCAAGGAAGGTTTTGTACATATTTGACAAATATATGACCCAAAGAATTTATGAGATATTTTTGGGAATTTTGGGAATGACAGAAATATAGCTTGCTTCACAACCTGGGGCAAAAACTGACACATGGACATGACACATAGGCAAAACTGATGAGGTGGCGCCTAGTCATAGCAACCCACCACAATTTACGAGGTTATGACCATCTATATTGGTCATGATCAGCTAGAAATAAGGCAGCAGACCAGTGCTATATGCTTTATGACCATTTCATGTAAGGAAATTACGACCTTTCTGACTAAAATGGTCATTATAGTTTAGGGTTTGGAGCCCCCTGAACAGCTTTTGACCAATTGTCTCAAATGGTCATAGATCTATGACCAATTCTTCCAGTGTCACTGACAGAAGGTCACTAGTTGACATATTTCTTGTAGTGTTTGCTTGCAAGCTTATGATGTGTATTACCGAGAGGGCCCAGAGATACCTCTCTGAAACTCGGAGTGACAAGTCCTAATCTTGATCTATGCTAACTCAACAAACACCTTCGAAGATACCTGTAGAGCATCTTTATGATCACCCAGTTATGCTGTGTTGTTTGATAGCACACAAGGTATTCCTCCGGTATCCGGGAGTTGCATAATCTCATAGTTGAAGGTATATGTATTTGACATGAAGAAGGCAATAGAAATAAACAGAGTGATCATTATGCTAAGCTAACAGGTGGGTCTTTTCCATCACATCATTCTCCTAATGATGGGATCCCATTATCAAATGCCAACACATGTCTATGGTTAGGAAACCTTAACCATCTTTGATCAACGAGCTAGTCTAGTAGAGGCATACTAGGGACACAGTATTTGTTTATGTATTCACACGTGTATTTAAGTTTTCGATCAATACAATTCTAGCATGAATAATAAACTTTTATCATGAAGAAGGAAATATAAAATAACAACTTTATTATTGCCTCTAAGGGTCAACGGGTCTGCCACATTAAGATCCGTATGTATTTTGCAATTATCTATGTCCACAATGCTCTGCACAGAGCTACTCTAGCTAATTGACCCCACTTTCAATACATATCCAGATTGAGACTCCGAGTCATCTGAATTAGTGCCAAAGCTTGCATCGATGTAACCCTTTACGACGAACTCTTTATGACCTCCACAACCGAGAAATATTTCCTTAGTCCTCTTTAGTAACTAAGGATAATTTTGACCGCTATCCAGTGATCCACTCCGGGATCACTATTGTACCCCCTTGCCAAACTCATGGACGGCCACACAAATGGTCTGGTACACAACATAGCATACTTTCATTCTCTCTCTATCTTCTACCGTGGTCAGGCTTTGAGTCTTACTCAACTTCACACCTTGCAATACAGGCAAGAACTATTTCTTTGACTGATCCATTTTGAACTCCTTCTAAATCTTGTCAATGTATGTACTCATTGAAAGTTTTATCAAGCGTCTTGATCTATCTCTATAGATCTTGATGCTCAATATGTAAGCAGCTTCACCAAGGATTTTCATTGAAAAATTCTTATTCAAGTATCCTTTTAAGCTATCCAGAAATTCTATATCATTTCCAATCAGCAATATGTCATCCACATATAATATCAGAAATGCTACAGAGCTCCCACTCACTTTCTTGTAAATGCAGACTTTACCATAAGTCTGTATATAATCATATGCTTTGATCACCTCATCAAAGCGTATATTCCAACTCCGACATGCTTGCACAAGTCCATAGATGGGCCGCTGGAGCTTGCACACTTTGTTAGCACCTTTAGGATTGACGAAACCTTCTGGTTGCATCATATACAACTCTTCTTAAGAAATCCATTAAGAAATGCAGTTTTGACGTCCATTTGCCAGATTTTATAGTCATAAAATGCAGCAATTGCTAACATCATTCAGACAGACATAAGCATCGCTATGAGTGAGAAAGTCTCATCGTAGTCAACCCCTTGAACTTGTCAAAAAACCTTTTGTGACAAGTCGAGCTTTGTAGATAGTAACATTACCATCAGTGTCAGTCTTCTTCTTGAAGATCCATTTATTTTCTATGGCTTGCCCGTTTTCGAGCAAGTCCACCAACACTACTAGGAAAAGGGCTACTAATGGCGCACCAGTTTTGCCTACTAATGGCGCATCACCGGTGCGCCATTAGTATCATGCCACTAGTATTTTTTACTAATGGTGCACCACTGGTGCGCCATTAGTATCTGGTATACTAATGGTGCACCACTGGTGCGCCATTAGTATAGGCCACGGTTCGCCATTAGTATAGGCCACTGGTGCGCCATTAGTATAGGCAACTGGTGCGCCATTAGTATTTTTGAATTTTGAAGGCGGGAAAATAGTAGTGGCGCACCGTCTAACCCCCACCGTGCGCCATTTCTATTTTTGAATTTTGAATTTGGATCTCGATCGTGATCTTTTTGCCCATTTTTTGCTCGGTTTTTGCTCGTTTTTTGGCATGATATTATTTCAAATTTTGTTCCTGTTTTTGGATCTTGTACATTCTTTTGCCGTGTTCTTTTGTCAGAGAGGAGTTCGCCGAAGAGGAGGAGGAGGAGGTCACCTGAGAGGCGCTCGCCTACATCGCCGGAGAGGAGGAGGAGGAGTTCGCCGGAGAGGGGGAGGAGGTCGCCGGAGAGGAGTTCACCGGAGCATCGGAGGGGAGGAAGGAGAAACCATGAGGGGATGGGAGGAGGAGGTCGCTGGAGAGGAGGAGGAGGAGGTCGCCGGAGAGGAGGAGGGTAGTATGGTGGAGGAGAGAAGGGAAGATGGAGTGGAGGAGAGGTGGAGTGGAGGAGAAGAATGAAGAGGTAAGGAGGAAAGGACCACGCCCAGCCATATATACGGCATAGTAATGGTGCACCGCGGGCAGGTGCGCCATTACTAACTTTTTTTTTGATTTATTTTGATTTTTGAAGGCGAGAAGATACTAATGGCGCACCATGGGCAGGTGCGCCATTAGTAACATTTTTTTATTTTTTGACTTATTTTGAATTTTGAAGGCGGGAAGATAGTAATGGCGCACCATGGGTAGGTGCGCCATTAGTAAGTTTGAATTTTTTTGCCTCTCCAGATATTAAAAGCCCCATATCTTTTTTTCTCTTAGATTTTTGAGGATTTTGAAAATGTTTAACAAGGTTCCCCAGTTAAATTCGGATGTAACTTTTCGAGTAGATGATTTTTCATATAAAAAACTTTTTCATCCGAGTTCGTACGCAAAAGTTATGCCCATTTTACAAATTCTCGAGAGATTTCGCAAATAAAGTCGAAATTCATATTTGTAAATTTTCACAACAACTAGACCACATATCACATGGGAAACTTATTTTCTTTTATTTTTTTGACATTTCCATCATTTTTTATTTTTTTAAACTGAAAAGGCGGTCCACGGGGGGGGGGGGGGTGCATTCGGTGGAAGTGGTGGCCAAGTTACCACTCCCATGGTGCGCCAACTAGTAATGGCGCACCACTCCCACGGTGCACCATTAGTAGTTTTGAAAAAATTAAAAAAAAATTACTAAAGGCGCACAGTGGATGTGGTGCGCCATTAGTATTTGGACACTAATGGCGCACCAACACATGGTGCACCCTTAGTATATAGTAATGGCGCACCACATGTCTGGTGCACCATTAGTGTCAATTCCATCTATAGCCCTTTTCCTAGTAGTGCAAAGTCCACACTTTGTTCTTATACATGGATGCTATCTCAGATTTCATGGCCTCAAGCCATCTATCAGAATCTGGGCTCATCATAGCTTCTTCATAGTTCATAGGTTTGCCTTGTTCTAGTAACATGACTTCCAGGATAGGATTACCATACCACTTTGGTGCTAATCTTGCTCTAGTGGACCTGCGAGGTTCAGTAGTAACTTGATCTGAAGTTTCATGATCATTATCATTAGCTTCCTCTCTAGTTGGTGTAGGCATCATGGGAACAGATTTCTCTTATGTGCTACTTTCCAATTCGAGAGAAGGTACGATTACCTCATCAAGTTCTACTTTCCTCCCAGTCACCTCTTTCGAGAGAAACTCCTTCTCTAGAAAGGTTCCATTCTTGGCAACAAAGATCTTGCTTTCGGATCTGTGGTAGAAGGTGTACCCAATTGTTTCCTTGGGGTATCCTATGAATACTCACTTCTCCGATTTGGGTTCGAGCTTATCAGGCTAAAGCCTTTTGACATAAGTGTCGCAACCCCAAACTTTAAGAAACGATAGCTTAGGTTTCTTGCCAAACCACAGTTCATACGGTGTCATCTCAACGGATTTAAATGGTGCCCTATTTAACGTGAGTGCAGCTGTCTCTAATGCATAACCCCAAAATGATAGTGATAAATCGGTAAGAGACATCATAGGTTGCACCATATCTAATGAAGTATGGTTACGATGTTCGGAGACACCATCGTGCTATGGTGTTCCAGGTGGCGTGAGTTGTGAAACTATTCCACATTGTTTTAAATGAAGGCCAAACTCGTAACTCAAATATTCACCTCCATGATCATATCGTAGATACTTTATTTTCTTATTACGATGATTCTCCACTTCACTCTGAAATTCTTTGAACTTTTCAAAAATTTCAGACTTGTGTTTCATTAAGTAGATATACCCATATCTGCTCAAATCATTTGCGAAGGTTAGAAAATAACGGTGCCCGCCGCGTGCCTCAACACTGTTTGGACCGCATACATCGGTATGCATTATTTCCAATAAGTCATTGGCTTGCACCATTGTTCCGGAGAACGGAGTTTTAGTCATCTTGCCCATGAGGCATGGTTCACAAGTATCAAATGATTCATAATCAAGTGATTCCAAAAGTCTGTCCATATGAAGTTTTTTTCATGCGCTTTACACCAATATGACCTAAACGGCAGTGCCACATGTATGTTGCACTATCATTATCAACTTTGTATCTTTTGGCATCAATATTATGAATATGTGTATCACTATGGTTGAGATTCAATAAACAATTTACATCGGGTGTATGACCATCACTACAAAAAAAGACACATCAGTGACATTTTGGGCCGAACGAATTTTTTTCTGTCATGCTTATGACACTTCTATGACAATAATTGTGTAAAAACCCAGTATCATCATAGATGTGGTGGGCTCCTACTTCTATGACAAAAAAATCATGATCGAAAATGGGATTTTCATCCTGGGCGGGCTGGAGACGCACCTGGATGACATTCTTTGGGCCGTCCATGATGGAAAAAATCATGGTAGAAGCGACGGCGAGGAAAATTTCGGGGAGTTCCCGGTTACGGTGGGTAGTTGCGACCGAGCAATGCACGGAGGTTCACTCATTTCTCTCATACACATACGCATGTGTGTGCGATGCGTTGCACTCCAATTGAACCCGAGCGAGGCGTTGGGCTCTAACTGAACTCGAGCGATTGCACTAGCTACATTACTAAACCCCGATCGATCCCTTGCTATTAACTGAACCCGATCGTGGGATTCCTTCGCTATCGCTGCTAACTAAAGCCGATGGAACCTACTGCCTCTTGATGAATAGTGAACATGGGGGTTGGTTGAATGAGTCAAGATGTATGTGGTTGGGGTTTGATGAATAGTTCCCGGTGGGGGTTTGATGAACAGGACCTTGTGGTAGTAGTTGGCCGTTGCCGCTGGATGAACATGACCCCGATCGAGGAGGCCGGTGGAGGGTGGATGAATAGGACCCCGTGAAGGCTCCATGAACAGTAGCCGATGGAGGGTTGATGAACATGACCCCGTGGAGGGCTGGTTGAACAGTAGCCAGTGGAGGCTGGATGAACAAGACCCCATGGATGAACAATAGCTGGTGGAGGCTGTAGGAAGTCGATGGTGGATGAACAGTAGCAGGTGGAGGCTAGAGCGAGGCAGTAGACAGTGGATGAACAGGACCCCGTTTCGACCATAGGCGCTCCAACACAAGTCCGTTTCCTCCATTTTGCGGTACGCCACAACCCTCCCGATCAACATGACCCCGTTTCGACTGTAGGCGCTCCAACACAAGTATGTTTCCTCTATTTTGTGGTATGTCAGACCCTTCCCGATGAACAGGACCCCGTTTCGACCTTACGCGGTCGAACACAAGTCTGTTTCCTCCATTTTGCGATACGCCAGACCCTTCCCGATGAACAGGACCCTGTTTCGACCGTACACGGTCGAACAGAAGGCCCGTTTCCTTTCTTCCGCGGTACGCAAAACCTCATTTCGGCTGTTCCATCCAAGACGGTTGGCTCCCGATGAACACGGCGTATTCCGTTGCCTCCTGATGAACACGATGCATTCCGTTGCCTCCCCATGAACACGACGCAGTTTTTCCATTCCGACCCAGCCAGTTTCCTTCCGATGAACAGGACACCGTTGTTGCCATCAGTGGTGAGGGAGTCCTGGATTAGGGGGTCTCCGGATAGCCGGACTATCTCCATTGGCCGGACTGTTAGACTATGAAGATACAAGATTGAAGACTTCGTCTCGTGTCCGGATGGGACTCTACTTGGCGTGGAAGGCAAGCTAGGCAATACGTATATGGATATCTCCTCCTTTGTAACCGACCTTGTGTAACCCTAACCCTCTCCGGTGTCTATATAAACCGAAGGATTTTAGTCCATAGGACAACATACAATCATACCATAGGCTAGCTTCTAGGGCTTAGCCTCTCTGATCTCGTGGTAGATCTACTCTTGTACTACCCATACCATCAATATTAATCAAGCAGGACATAGGGGTTTACCTCCATCAAGAGGGCCCGAACCTGGCTAAAATATCATGTCCCCTACCTCCTATTACCATCCGGCCTAGATGCACAGTTCGGGACCCCCTACCCGAGATCAGCCGGTTTTAACACCGACATTGGTGCTTTCACTGAGAGTTCCTTTGTGTCGTCGCCGTTAGGCTTGATGTCGGCTTGATGGCTCCTACTATCATCGATGGCGATGCAGTCCAGGGTGGGACTTTTCACCCTGGACAGATCTTCGTATTCGGTGGCTTTGCACTGCGGGCTAATTCGCTTGGCCATCTGGAGCAGATTGAAAGCTACACCCCTGGCCATCAGGTCAGATTTGGAAGTTTGAATTACACGGCCGACATCCGCGGAGACTTGATCTTCGACAGATTTAAGCCACAGCCGGGCACACCGCACTGTCGCGATGGGTATGTCCTAGCTCTGCCGCCGAACAGTACCCCAAAGGCCGCTGCGCATCAGCTCCGACCCTTAGCTCGGAGCCAACTACGCCAATCGAGGACGGGTGGCTAGACACCGCCTCAGGGGCTGCAGTCTCAACGGCGATCGAGCCAAACACTAGCATAATCCTCTGCGCAGTCCGTGACTCCAAGGTGTCAGACTCTCTTTCTGACTCCGAACCACCCGCGCCCCTGCCAATCAAATCCGATTGGGCACCGATCATGGAATTCACTGCCATGGATATCTTTCAGCACTCACCCTTCGGCGACATTCTGAATTCACTAAGATCTCTCTCTTTGTTAGGAGAGCCCTAGCCGGATTATGGCCAACAGGATTGGGATGCGGACGACGAAGAAATTCGACGCCCACCCACCACCCACTTCGTAGCCACTGTCGATGATTTAACCGACATGCTCGACTTCGAGTCTGAAGACATCGACGGTGTGAACGATGATGTAGGAGACGAACATGAACCAACACCTATAGGGCACTAGAAAGCCACCTCATCATATGACATATACATGGTGGATACACCCAACGAAGGCAATGGCGACGAGATAGCGGAGGATGACCCCTCCAACAAGCAACCCAAGCGCCAACGTCAGCGGCGCCGCTCTAAGTCCCGCCAAAGCAAAACTGGTGATACTCGGCACATGAGATGATAATACTCCGGATAGTGCTGAAGACAACAACAATCCCCTCCAGCAAGATTTAGAGCAGGAGGATGAAGGAGCCAGCTCTCCTGAGAGAGCGGCAGATGGAGAGGAGGAGGATGACAATTACATGCCCCCCTCCGAAGACGAGGCAAGCCTCGGAGACGATGAATTCGCCGTCCCAAAGGATCCCATCGAACAAGAGCGCTTCAAGCGCCGGCTTATGGCCACGGCAAATATCCTGAAGAAAAAGCAGCAGGAGCTTCAAGCTGATCAAGATCTGCTAGCTGACAAATGGACTGAAGTCCTCGCGGCCGAGGAATATAAACTCGAGAACCCCTCCAAGAGTTACCCAAGGCGCATGTTACTACCCCGACTGGAGGAAGAAGCGTATGATACGGCGGATCGGCCACCTCGTGGCCACGATAAAGAGGCATTCCAGCCAAAAGCTCAGCCTCCACCCCAACGCCATTCAAATGAAAAGGCATGGGGAGATACACCAGACCTGCGAGACATATTGGAGGACAAGGCAAAGCATTTAAGATCGATCTACGGATCACGAGGGCACACCACTCTGCGAGACGACAAACGTCACGCCGGATACAGTAAAAGAAAATCCGGCCGGGCCGAACACAGCGGGCAAGACCCATTCGAGTTGCGTCGAGATATAGCCCAATACAGAGGCGCCGCACACCCCTTATGCTTCACAGGCGAAGTAATGGAACATCAATTCCCAGAAGGTTTCAAACCTGTAAACATTGAATCATACGACGACACAACAGATCCCGCAGTATGGATTGAGGACTTCCTCCTCCACATCCACATGGCCCGCGGTGATGGCTTACACGCCATCAAATACCTCCCACTAAAGCTCAAAGGACCAGCGCGGCATTGGCTTAAGAGCTTGCCAGCGGACTCCATTAGTTGTTGGGAAGATCTGGAAGCCGCATTCCTCGACAACTTTTAGGGCACTTATGTGCGACCACCAGACGCCGATGACTTGAGCCACATAACTCAGCAGCGAGAAGAGTCGGCCAGGCAATTCTGGACTCAGTTCCTTACAAAGAAAAAACAAATCGTCGACTGTCCGGATGCGGAGGCCTTAGCGGCTTTCAAGCACAACATCCGAGACGAGTGGCTAGCCCGGCACCTTGGTCAGGAAAAGCCAAAATCTATGGCAGCTCTCACGACGCTCATGACCCGCTTTTGTGCGGGAGAAGACAGTTGGCTCGCTCGCAGTAATAACATATCAAAGAACCATGGTACCTCAGATACCAAGGACGGCAATAGCAGGTCACGTCACAACAAGCATAAGCGCCGCATTAACAGCGAAAATACTGAGGATACAGCAGTCAATGCTGGATTCAAAGGCTCTAAACCCGGTCAGCGGAAAAAGCCATTCAAACAAAGTACGCCAGGCCCGTCCAGCTTGGACCGTATACTCGATCGCTCGTGTCAAATACATGGCACCCCAGACAAGCCAGCCAATCACACCAACAGGGATTGTTGGGTGTTCAAGCAGGCCAGCAAGTTAATTGCCGAAAACAAGGACAAGGGGCCACATAGCGATGACGAGGAGGAGCCCCGGCAGCCGCACACTGGAGGACAGAAGAGGTTTCCCCTGCAAGTGCAGACGGTGAACATGATATACACAACCCACATCCCCAAGAGAGAGCGGAAGAGTGCGCTCAGGGACGTATATGCGTTGGATCCAGTCGCCCCAAAGTTCAACCCTTGGTCCTCCTGCCCGATCACCTTCGATCGCAGGGACCACCCCACTAGTATCCATCATGGCGGATTCGCCGCACTGGTCCTAGACCCAATCATTGACGGATTTCACCTCACTCGAGTCCTTATTGACAGCGGCAGCAGCCTGAAGCTACTTTATCATGACACAGTGTGCAAAATGGGTATAGACCCCTCAAGGATCAAACCCACAAAAACGACCTTTAAGGGCGTCATTCCAAGTGTAGAAGCCCATTGCACAGGCTTAATTACACTGGAAGTGGTCTTCGGATCCTCGGATAACTTCCGAAGCGAAGAGTTAATCTTCGATATAGTCCCGCTCCGCAGTGGTTATCACGTGCTGCTCGGGCGAACCGCATTTGCTAGATTCAATGTGGTACCGCATTATGCATACCTCAAGCTCAAGATGCCAGGACCTCGCAGAGTTATTACAGTCAATGGAAACATAGAGCGCTCTCTCCGAACTGAGGAGCACACCGCGGCCCTTGCAGCAGAAGCGCAAAGCAGCCTCTCAAGGCAATCAACCAGTTCGACGCTTCAAAGCCCGGACACCTTCAAGCGCGCTCGGGGCAATCGGCAAATAGACCGCCTGGCGCGATCTGAGCTCGCGTAGCAATGCGGCGGCCACCCCAATCTAAACCCAACGGCGATATTCGTACCGTGCGTACATAATTACGCATTAAAAATACCATGGGCGCAGGTGGGGAGGGGGGCACAACTGTGGCATGCCCCAAAACGCGGCCTAAACCGCACTAGGGGCTTGGAAGGGACATAGTCCTACTCTTTGTTTATCGCACTATCTGTATCACTCTGCCTTAACGCAATTTTTTAATAAACAATGCATGACATTACGACTATTATTGCATTCTTGTTATATATATATATATGTGTGTGTGTGTGTGTGTTCTTTAATGACGCCTTGCAACCGTACACTCTGGTACGGCCAATACACCAGGGGCTTACGTACCCCACAATGCGGTGTGAAAAGTCCGAACACTTTCACAAGTGCGGCACCCTGAACTTATAGCATTATATGCATCAACTCCGTATCATGTCTTTGGTCAAATGTTGGGTTTGCCCGGCTCCTATGTTTTGGTACCTTACGTTCCGCTCTATCGGCTAAGGTAGCGCTAGGAGAACTACTGCGATTGTGCCCCGGTTCTGCTGGGTTTAGCACCTCAGTAGAGAAAGCTAAAACTGACTGTCATGATACGGCGAGAGACTGGTCGTTGTTCGGCGAGGGTTTTTTTCGAGTCCCTAAAGACTTATGCCGCTTAGGGCGAGGGGCCGGCCCTGTCCGGCTTACAGGCGTGTATCGCGCCCCGAATTCGGCCTTTCGAATACCAGGGGCTTCGCCGAAATTTAAAATTATAGAATTCTATGGCTAAGTGAGAGTGATAAAGCATTATTAGTCTGGTTGCCTTGTTCGTTGTGCTGAGCACCTCCCTCGAAGGAACCAAATATGGGAACAAGAGTGCTCAGGTTTATCCCGAACACCCCAGGACTAGCGGCATGGGGGCAGAAGCCGAGGACTAGCCATCTTTCAGATTGGATAAACGGCCAAACAGAAGGTAATATTTTAAATTCAAACAACCATTGCATAGCGCATATGAAACAAGTTTTCATCATACAGGATCACACGAGCAAGTCTCATTCAAATATTACATCTTTTGGGCACTCATCCGCGATGAGACGGGCACCCGGCAGAACACCCTCGTAGTACATCTCGGGGTGGCGGTGCTCCTTGCCCTCCTACGGCCCCTCCTTGATGAGCTTCATGGTGTCTAGCTTGACCCCCTGCAATTTCACACGGGCAAAAGCCCGGCATGCACCTTCAATACAGACGGATCGCTTGACGACCTCCAGCCGTGGGTAGGCATCCACAAGCCGCCTCACCAGGCCGAAGAAGCTATCCGGAAGGGCGTCCCCAGGCCACAGCCAGACTATAAAGCCCTTCATGGCCTGATCGGCCGCCTTATGTAGCTCGACCATCTGCTTCAGCTGGTCGCTCATCGGCACCGGATGTTCGGCTTGAGCATACTGAGACCAGAACGGCTTCTCCGTCGAGCTTCCTTCCTCGGCCTGGTAAAATTGCGCGGCATCGGACACACGGCGGGGCAAATCTGCGAATGCTCCTGAGAGCTCCAGATCCGGGTAAGTAATCGGTAATTTACTTTTACATTCTTGCTTTGCGTATAGAAAGCCTTACCCGCCGCTATCTTCTTCATCGCGTCGATCTCTTGGAGGGACTTTTGGGCTTCGGCCTTGGCACTTTTTGCACTCTCGAGGGCCGCGACAAGCTTAGACTCCCGCGTCTTGGAGTCAAGCTCCAACGCCTCGTGCTTCGTCACGAGAGCCTGGAGCTCTTGCTGCACCTCACCCACCCGAGCCTCGTGCTTCTCTCACTCGGTGCGCTCCTTGGCCGCTTTATCTTCGGCATGGGTTAGCGCTTGCTTCAAGGTCGCTACCTCGGTCGTGGCCCCTGACAAACATACAATGATCCTGTCATTTGGCAATCGCGTCCTTTTTTTATATATACATATCTATAGATGGGGTATTACTTACCCTTGTTCTCCTCGAGCTGCCTCTTAGCAAGGCCGAGCTCTTTCCAGGACCCCTCGAGGGCCTGCTTCAGTACGGCGACCTCCACAGTCAGTGCGGCGGACGCCACCAGTGAAGCCTGCATATGCATATTGACATACTTATATTAGACTCCTGCGATATTATTTGATCCTCTGTTCGGCTTTTCTTTGTGAACACCGAACAAAGCATCAGGGGCTACTGTCTATGCGGTAATATTTCTACTACATTTTAAAACACTTACCTCGAAGCCTTTTAGAAGGATCGCACAGGCTTCAGTCAATCCGCTCTTGGCAGACTGAACCTTCTGGATCACCGCAGTCATGATAGTGCGGTGCTCCTCGTCGATGGAAGCGCTACGAAGCACTTCCAGCAGATTGTCTAGTGCCTTTGGATGGACAGAGGTCACCGGCACAGGCGTCTTGCCCCTCTTAGAAGGAGGCTGCCTGCCCGAGCCCGGAACCGCTGGAGGGTCCGGCACGGTGTTCGGCTAAGGGCCGAACTCGGAGCTCTCGGGGGCCCCATCCCCTCAGCTCCCGGAGTCCGGAAGGTCGCCTTGGGGCTCCTCTGGGACTATCTCCCCTCGATCCGGTGCCTCTTGAGACAACACCTCGGTGTCGTTGGCAGGATGAGGGGAGGTGGCGGTCGGGACCGGATCGCTATACATGTCCGACGAGCCCAGGGAGCCGTCCGATGATACCTCGATATTGGCTTGTGGCGGCCTGCATAATCATGTTCGGCGATTAGGGAAAGCAGTGCGATAAAGGAATCCTATGAGTTACTCTGGTATCCGAATACTTACGATCTCCCCGGGGGCTTGACCCTGGGCAACCACTCGTCTTTGCCTTCGTCGGCGGCGGTGAAACTGTCCGAAAGAAGAGTCCTTCCCTTCTTGGACCCCCCGGCCTCCCCAGTAGGGGCGGCCTTCCTTTTCTTGTCTCCCCCAGTCGGTGGGGGAGCATCATCATCTTCTTCCTCGTCTTCGGGGGAAGAGTGCGCCGTAGAGTCATCGGACGATGAGTCCGACGATGCCTGGCGTCGGGAACTCTTTTGGGTTCCCTTGGCCTTCTTGGTCTTCTCCGGCACCTTATAAGGGGCTGGAGTCAGCATCTTCGCCAGAAGAGCGTCTGCGGCCTTCGGGCAAAGGAGCCGGACAGTCGATATGTTCGGCCATCTTCTGCCAGTCCTATCAAAGGTATGGGAGTTTAGATCCCGCATAGAGTCCATCTATATAAAAATAAGTATGCTGTGAAAGGTAAAGCAGCTTACCGCACTGGCTTGGCGCTTCGCGCTGAATCCGCGATCCTCGGTAATAGGGGGGACCTCGGCGCTTTTGAACAGCACCCTCCAGGCGTCTTCATGAGTCGTGTCAAAGAGCCTGTTCAGAGTTCGGTGCTACGCCGGATTGAATTCCCACAAGTTGAACTCCCGTTGTTGGCACGGGAGTATCTGGCGGATGAGCATAACTTGGACTATGTTGACAAGCTTGAGCTTCTTGTCCAGCATGTTTTGAATACATGTTTGGAGTCCAGTCAGCTCTTTCGAATTATCCCAGGACAGGCCCTTCTCTTTCCAGGAGGTGAGCCGCGTGGGGATGCCAGATCAGAACTCGGGGGCCGCTGCCCATGCAGGGTCGCGCGGCTCGGTGATATAGAACCACCCCGATTGCCACCCCTTTATGGTTTCCACAAAGGAGCCCTCGAACCATGTTACGTTGGGCATCTTGCCCACCATGGCACCTCCGCACTCCGCCTGGCGGCCGCCCACCACCTTCGGCTTGACGTTGAAGGTCTTCAGCCATAAGCCGAGGTGGGGCCTGATGCGGAGGAAGGCCTCACACATGACGATAAACGCCGAGATGTTGAGGATGAAGTTCGGGGCCAGATCGTGGAAATCCAGGCCGTAATAAAACATGAGCTCCCAGACGAAGGGATGGAGAGGGAATCCCATTCCACGGAGGAAATGGGTGAGGAAATTTTTTTTGATGTTTCTATGATTAAATATATACTTATGTACCTATAAATGACTTTTGGAAAAAATAATGAGCAAACTATGCGGCAGCTGCAGTTCAAATTTGACCCGATTCCTACTTAATTGGCAGAAACTTGTCTTTTTCGCCAGAGGTGGATCGAAACTTTTGACACGCAACCATTTTGTCAATTAAGGATTCAATATGTCCTAGTATTATAGAAAATTGATTTGGTCCAAATTTGCAACAAATATATGGTAGGTCCTTCAAATAAAAACTCATTTCGGGCACTCGAAAAGTGGAAAATGAATTTTCCGTGCAAAGAAAATGAAAACTTCCTTAGGAACATTGTTTGCAATTCCAAGATGCACCCATGTGCACAATATGAGATCATTTGAACAAACTATACCATGAATGTGGCCATAAGTTTGATCATTTGGCTTGCAAGCCATGAATCTTCACGCATGGTAGCTCATTTTTTCGAGCACTTTTTTTAATAATTGTCGTATTACAACTTTATTATTTTTCCTCATAACTTGGTCACATATAATGACACAATGCGAAGGTTTTCCAATTTTTTGATTTTTTTTGAATTTTTTACGCCATTTTCAGAATGCAGTCAAACCGACAGGCTTGACCGTTCGTAGCTAGTGGTTGAATCTTGGAAAACTTTTGATGTTTCTATGATTAAATATGTACTTATGTACCTATAAATGACTATCGGAAAAAATAATGAGCAAACTATGCGGCAGCTGTAGTTCAAATTTGACCCGGTTCCTACTTAATCGGCAAAAACTTATCTTTTTCACCAGAGGTGGATCGAAACTTTTGACACCCAACCATTTTGTCAAATGTTCATTCAATATGTCCTAGTATTTTAGAAAATTGATTTGGTCCAAATTTGCAACAAATATATGGTAGGTCCTTCAAATAAAAACTCATTTCGGGCACTCGGAATATGGAAAATGAATTTTCCGTGCAAAGAAAATGAAAACTTCCTTAGGAAAATTGTTTGGAATTCCAAGATGCACCCTTGTGCACAATATGAGATCATTTGAACAAACTATGCCATGAATGTGGCCACGAGATTGATTATTTGGCTTGAAAGCCATGATCTTCACGCATGATAGCTCATTTCTGAGAACACTTTTTTAAATTAATTGCCATATTACAACTTTATTAGTTTTCCTAGAAACTTGGTCACATATAATTACATAATGCGAAGGTTTTCCAATTTTTTGATTCTTTTTTAATTTTTTATGCCCATTTCAAAATGCGATCAAAAGGCGAGCTTGACCGTTCCTAGCTAGTTGTTGAATCTTGGAAAACTTTTGATGTTTCTATGATTAAATATGTACTTATGTACCTAGAAATGACTATCGGAAAAAATAATGAGCAAACTATGCGGCAGCTGTAGTTCAAATTTGACCCGGTTCCTACTTAATCGGCAAAAACTTATCTTTTTCACCAGAGGTGGATCGAAACTTTTGACACCCAACCATTTTGTCAAATGTTCATTCAATATGTCCTAGTATTTTAGAAAATTGATTTGGTCCAAATTTGCAACAAATATATGGTAGGTCCTTCAAATAAAAACTCATTTCGGGCACTCGGAATATGGAAAATGAATTTTCCGTGCAAATAAAACGAAAACATCCTTAGGAAAATTGTTTGGAATTCCAAGATGCACCCTTGTGCACAATATGAGATCATTTGAACAAACTATGCCATGAATGTGGCCACGAGATTGATTATTTGGCTTGAAAGCCATGATCTTCACGCATGATAGCTCATTTCTGAGAACACTTTTTTAAATTAATTGCCATATTACAACTTTATTAGTTTTCCTAGAAACTTGGTCACATATAATTACATAATGCGAAGGTTTTCCAATTTTTTGATTCTTTTTTAATTTTTTATGCCCATTTCAAAATGCGATCAAAAGGCAAGCTTGACCATTCCTAGCTAGTTGTTGAATCTTGGAAAACTTTTGATGTTTCTATGATTAAATAGATACTTATGTAGACATGATTTTTGGAAAAAATAAAGAGCAAACTATAAGGCAGCTGCAGTTCAAATCTGACCCGGTTCCTATTAAATTGGCGGGAATTTGTCTTTTTCACCAGAGGTGGATCAAAACTTTTGACACCCAACCATTTTGTCAATTAAGCATTCAATATGTCCTAGTATTATAGAAAATTGATTTGGTCCAAATTTGCAACAAATATATGGTAGGTCCTTCAAATAAAAACTCATTTCGGGCACTCGAAAAAATGGAAAATGAATTTTCCGTGCGAAGAAAATGAAAACTTCCTTAGGAACATTGTTTGGAATTCCAAGATGCAACCTGGTACACAATATGAGATCATTTGAACAAACTATGCCATGAATGTGGCCACGAGATTGATCATTTGGCTTGAAAGCCATGATCTTCACGCATGATAGCTCATTTTTAGAACACTTTTTTAAATTAATTGCAGTATTAAAACTTTATTATTTTTCCTGGAAACTTGGTCACATATAATGACACAATGCGAAGGTTTTCCAATTTTTTGATTTTTTTGAATTTTCTATGCCCGTTTCAAAATGCGATCAAAACGGCGGGCTTGACCGTTCGTAACTAGTGGTTGAATCAGGGAAAACTTTTGATGTTTCTATGATTAAATAGATACTTATGTACCTAGAAATGATTTTCGGAAAAAATAATGAGCAAACTATGAGGCAGCTGCAATTCAAATTTGACCTGGTTCCTACTTAAACGACAGAAATTTATCTTTTTCACCGGAGGTGGACCGAAACTTTTGACACCCAACCATTTTGTCAATTGTGCATTCAATATGTCCTAATATTTTAGAAAATTGATTTGGTCCAAATTTGCAACAAATATATGGTAGGTCCTTCAAATAAAAACTCATTTCGGGCACTCGGAATATGAAAAATGAATTTTCCGTGCAAAGAAAATGAAAACTTCCTTAGGAACATTGTTTGGAATTCCAAGATGAGGCAGCCGCAGTTCAAATTTGACCGGGTTCCTATTAAATCGGCGGGAATTTGTCTTTTTCACCAGAGGTGGATCAAAACTTTTGACACCCAACCATTTTGTCAATTGTGCATTAAATATGGCCTAGTATTTTAGAAAATTGATTTGGTCCAATTATGCAACAAATATATGGTAGGTCATTCACAGAAAAAACTCATTTCGGGCACTCACAAAATGGAAAATGAATTTTTCGTGCAAAGAAAATGAAAACTTCCTTAGGAAACATTGTTTGGAATTCCAATATGCACCCTTGTGCACAATATGAGATCATTTGAACAAACTATACCATGAATGTGGCCATAAGATTGATCATTTGGCTTGCAAGCCATGAATCTTCACGCATGGTAGCTCATTTTTTCGAACACTTTTTTTAATAATTGCCGTATTACAACTTTATTATTTTTCCTCGTAACTTGGTCACATATAATGACACAATGCGAAGGTTTTCCAATTCTTTGATTTTTTGAATTTTTTACGCCCGTTTCAGAATGCGGTCAAACCGGCAGGCTTGACCGTTCGTAGCTAGCGGTTGAATCTTGGAAAACTTTTGATGTTTCTATGATTAAATATATACTTATGTACCTATAAATGACTTTCGGAAAAGATAATGAGCAAACTATGCGGCAGCTGCAGTTCAAATTTGACCCGGTTCCTACTTAATCGGCAGAAACTTGTCTTTTTTGCCAGAGGTGGATCGAAACTTTTGACACGCAACCATTTTGTCAATTAAGCATTCAATATGTCCTAGTATTATAGAAAATTGATTTGGTCCAAATTTCCAACAAATATATGGTAGGTCCTTCAAATAAAAACTCATTTCGGGCACTCGAAAAGTGGAAAATGAATTTTCCGTGCAAAGAAAATGAAAACTTCCTTAGGAACATTGTTTGCAATTCCAAGATGCACCCATGTGCACAATATGAGATCATTTGAACAAACTATACCATGAATGTGGCCATAAGTTTGATCATTTGGCTTGCAAGCCATGAATCTTCTCGCATGGTAGCTCATTTTTTCAAGCACTTTTTTTAATAATTGCCGTATTACAACTTTCTTATTTTTCCTCGTAACTTGGTCACATATAATGACACAATGCGAAGGTTTTCCAATTCATTGATTTTTTTTGAATTTTTTACGCCCATTTCAGAATGCGGTCAAACCGGCAGGCTTGACCGTTCGTAGCTAGTGGTTGAATCTTGGAAAACTTTTGATGTTTCTATGATTAAATATATACTTATGTACCTAGAAATGACTTTCGGAAAAAATAATGAGCAAACTATGCGGCAGCTGTAGATCAAATTTGACCCGGTTCCTACTTAATCGGCAGAAACTTATCTTTTTCACCAGAGGTGGATCGAAACTTTTGACACCCAACCATTTTGTCAATTGTGCATTCAATATGTCCTAGTATTTTAGAAAATTGATTTGGTCCAAATTTGCAACAAATATATGGTAGGTCCTTCAAATAAAAACTCATTTCGGGCACACGGAATATGGAAAATGAATTTTCCGTGCAAAGAAAATGAAAACTTCCTTAGGAAAATTGTTTGGAATTCCAAGATGCACCCTTGTGCACAATATGAGATCATTTGAACAAACTATGCCATGAATGTGGCCACGAGATTGATCATTTGGCTTGAAAGCCATGATCTTCACGCATGATAGCTCATTTCTGAGAACACTTTTTTAAATTAATTGCCGTATTACAACTTTATTAGTTTTCCTAGAAACTTGGTCACATATAATTACATAATGCGAAGGTTTTCCAATTTTTTGATTCTTTTTTTAATTTTTTATGCCCATTTCAAAATGCGATCAAAACGGCGGGCTTGACCGTTCCTAGCTAGTTGTTGAACCTTGAAAAACTTTTGATGTTTCTATGATTAAATAGATACTTATGTAGACATGATTTTTGGAAAAAATAAAGAGCAAACTATAAGGCAGCTGCAGTTCAAATTTGACCCGGTTCCTATTAAATTGGCGGGAATTTGTCTTTTTCACCAGAGGTGGATCAAAACTTTTGACACCCAACCAGTTTGTCAATTGTGCATGAAATATGGCCTAGTATTTTCTAAAATTGATTTGGTCCAATTTTGCAAAAAATATATGGTAGGTTCTTCACAGAAAAACTCATTTCGGGCACTCGAAAAATGGAAAATGAATTCTCCGTGAAAAGAAAATGAAAACTCCCTTAGGCAACATTGTTTGGAATTCCAAGATGCACCCTTGTGCACAATATGAGATCATCTGAACAAACTATGCCATGAATGTGGCCATAAGATTGATCATTTGGCTTGAAAGCCATGAATCTTCAAGCATGATAGCTCATTTCTGAGAACACTTTTTTAAATTAATTGTCGTATTACAACTTTATTATTTTTCCTGGAAACTTGGTCACATATAATGACACAGTGCGAAGGTTTTCCATTTTTTATTTTTTTTGAATTTTTTATTCCCATTTCAAAATGCGATCAAAACGGCGGGCTTGACCGTTCCTAGCTAGTGGTTGAATCTTGGAAAACTTTTGATGTTTCTCTGATGAATAGATACTTATGTACCTAGAAATGATTTTTGGAAAACATAAAGAGCAAATTCTGAGGCAGCTTCAGTTCAAATTTGACCGGTTCCTATTAAATCGGTGGGAATTTGTCTTTTTCACCAGAGTGGATCAAAACTTTTGACACCCAACCATTTTGTAAATTGTGCATTAAATATGGCCTAGTATTTTAGAAAAATTGATTTGGTCCAATTTTGCGACAAATATATGGTAGGTCATTCACACAAAAAACTCATTTCGGGCACTCGGAAAATGGAAAATGAATTTTCCGTGCAAAGAAAATGAAAACTCCCTTAGGCAACATTGTTTGGAATTCCAAGATGCACCTTTGTGCACAATATGAGATCATTTGAACAAACTATGCCATGAATGTGGCTATAAGATTGATCATTTACCTTGAAAGACATGAATCTTCAAGCATGATAGCTCATTTCTGAGAACACTTTTTTAAATTAATTGTCGTATTACAACTTTATTATTTTTCCTGGAAACTTGGTAATATATCATGACACAATGCGAAGGTTTTCCTTTTATTTATTTTTTTGAATTTTTTATTCTCATTTCAAAATGTGATCAAAACGGCGGGCTTAACCGTTCCTAGCTACTGGTTGAATCATGGAAAACTTTTGATGTTTCTCTGATTAAATAGATACTTATGTACCTACAAATGATTTTTGGAGAAAATATAGAGCAAATTATGAGGGAGCTGCAGTTCAGATTTGACTGGGTTCCTATTAAATCGGCGGGAATTTGTCTTTTTCACCAGAGGTGGATCAAAACTTTTAACACCCAACCATTTTGTCAATTGTTCATTAAATATGGCCTAGTATTTTAGAAAATTGATTTGGTCCAATTTTGCAACAAATATATGGTAGGTCATTCACAAAAAAACTCATTTCGGGCACTCAGAAAATGGAAAATGAATTTTTCATGCAAAGAAAATGAAAACTTCTTTAGGAAACATTGTTTGGAATTCCAATATACACCCTTGTGCGCAATATGAGATCATTTGAACAAACTACACCATGAATGTGGCCATAAGATTGATCATTTGGCTTGAAAGCCATGAATCTTCACGCATGGTAGCTCATTTTTTAGAACACTTTTTTAAATAATTGCCGTATTACAACTTTATTATTTTTCCTCGTAACTTGGTCACATATAATGACACAATGCGAAGGTTTTCCAATTTTTTGATTTTCTTGAATTTTTATGCCCGTTTCAAAATGCGGTCAAAACAGCGGGCTTGACCGTTCGTAGCTAGTGGTTGAATCTTGGAAAACTTTTGATGTTTCTATGATTAAATAGATACTTATGTACCTAGAAATAATTTTCGGAAAAAATAATGAGCAAACTATGAGGCAGCTGCAGTTCAAATTTGACCCGGTTCCAACTTAATCGGCAGAAACTTGTCTTTTCACCAGAGGTGGATCTAAACTTTGGACACCCAACCATTTTGTCAATTGTGCATTCAACATGTCCTAGTATTTTAGAAAATTGATTTCGTCCAAATTTGCAACAAATATATGGTAGGTCCTTCCAATAAAAACTCATTTTGGGCACTCGAAAAATGGAAAATGAATTTTCCGTGCAAACAAAATGAAAACTTCCGTAGGAACATTGTTTGGAATTCCAAGATGCACCCTTGTGCACAATATGAGACCATTTCAACAAACTATGCAATGAATGTGGCCACGAGATTGATCATTTTGCTTGAAAGCCATGATCTTCACGCATGATAGCTCATTTCTGAGAACACTTTTTTAAATTAATTGCCGTATTACAACTTTATTATTTTTCCTGGAAACTTGGTCACATATAATGACACAATGCAAAGGTTTTCCAATTTTTTGATTTTTTTAAAAAATTTATGCCCGTTTCAAAATGCGATCAAAACGGCGGGCTTGACCGTTCCTAGCTAGTGGTTGAATCTTGGAAAAGTTTTGATGTTTCTCTGATTAAATAGATACTTATGTACCTAGAAATGATTTTTTGGAAAAAAATAAAGGCAAATTATGAGGCAGCTGCAGTTCAAATTTGACCCGGTTCCTATTAAATACGCGGGAATTTGTCTTTTTCACCAGAGGTGGATCAAAACTTTTGACACCCAACCAGTTTGTCAATTGTGCATTAAATATGGCCTCGCATTTTAGAAAATTGATTTGGTCCAATTTTGCAACAAATATATGGTAGGTCATTCATAAAAAAACTCATTTCGGGCACTCGGAAAATGGAAAATGAATTTTCCATGCAAAGAAAATGAAAACTCCCTTAGGCAACATTGTTTGGAACTCCAAGATGCAGCCTTGTGCACAACACGAGGTCATTCGAACAAACTATGCCATGAATGTGGCCATAAGATTGATCACTTGGTTTGAAAGCCATGAATCTTCAAGCATGATAGCTCATTTCTGAGAACACCTCTTTAAATTAATTGTCATATTACAACTATATAAATTTTCCCGGAAACTTGGTCACATATAATGACACAATGCGAAGGTTTTCCAATTATTTATTTTTTTCAATTTTTTATGCCCATTTCAAAATGCGATCAAAACGGTGGGCTTGACCGTTCCTAGCTAGTGGTTGAATCTTGGAAAACTTTTGATGTTTCTGTGATTAAATAGATAATTATGTACCTAGAAATGATTTTTTTGGAAAAAATAAAGAGCAAATTATGAGGCAACTACAGTTCAAATTTGACCGGGTTCCTATTAATCGGCGGGAATTTGTCTTTTTCACCAGAGGTGGATCAAAACTTTTGACACCCAACCATTGTGTCAATTGTGCATTAAATATGGCCTAGTATTTTAGAAAAATTATTTGGTCCAATTTGCAACAAATATATGGTAGGTCATTCACAAAAAAACTCATTTCGGGCACTCGGAAAATGGAAAATGAATTTTTCGTGCAAAGAAAATGAAAACTTCCTTAGGAAACATTATTTGGAATTCCAATATGCACCCTTGTGCACAATATGAGATCATTTGAACAAACTATACCATGAATGTGGCCATAAGATTGATCATTTGGCTTGAAAGCCATGAATCTTCACGCATGGTAGCTCATTTTTTAGAACACTTTTTAAAAAATAAATGCAGTATTAAAACTTTATTATTTTTCCTCGTAAGTTGGTCACATATAATGACACAATGCGAAGGTTTTCCATTTTTTTGAATTTTTTTGAATTTTTTATGCCCGTTTCAAAATGCGGTCAAAACGGCGGGCTTGACCGTTCATAGCTAGTGGTTGAATCTTGGAAAACTTTTGATGTTTCTATGATAAAATAGATACTTATGTACCTAGAAATGATTTTTGGAAAAAATAATGAGCAAACTATGAGGCAGCTGCAGCTCAAATTTGACCCGGTTCCTACTTAATCGTCAGAAACTTGTCTTTTTCACCAGAGGCGGATCGAAACTTTTGACACCCAACCATTTTGTCAATTGTGCATTCAATATGTCCTAGTATTTTAGAAAATTGATTTGGTCCAAATTTGCAACAAATATATGGTAGGTCCTTCAAATAAAAACTCATTTCGAGCACTCAGAAAATGGAAATGAATTTTCCGTGCAAAGAAAATGAAAACTTCCTTAGGAACATTGTTTGGAATTCCAAGATGCACCCTTGTGCACAATATGAGATCATTTGAACAAACTATGCCATGAATGTGGCCACAAGATTGATCATTTGGCTTGAAAGCCATGATCTTCACGCATGATAGATCATTTCTGAGAACACATTTTTAAATTAATTGCAGTATTACAACTTTATTATTTTTCCTAGAAACTTGGTCACATATAATGACACAATGCGAAGGTTTTCCAATTTTTTGATTTTTTTCAATTTTTTATGCCTGTTTCAAAATGCGATCAAAATGGCGGGCTTGACCGTTCCTAGCTAGTTGTTGAATCTTGGAAAAGTTTTGATGTTTCTCTGACTAAGTAGATACTTATGTACCTAGAAATGATTTTTGGAAAAAATAAAGAGCAAATTATGAGGCAGCTGCAGTTCAAATTTGACCCGGTTCCTATTAAATCGGCGGGAATTTGTCTTTTTCACCAAAGGTGGATCAAACCTTTTGACACCCAAACATTTTGTCAATTGTGCATTAAATATGGCCTAGTATTTTAGAAAATTGATTTGGTCCAATTTTGCAACAAATATATGGTAGGTCCTTCACAAAAAAACTCATTTCGGGCACTCAGAAAATGGAAAATGAATTTTCCGTGCAAAGAAAATGAAAACTCCCTTAGGCAACATTGTTCGGAACTCCAAGATGCACCCTTGTGCACAATACGAGATCATTTGAACAAACTATGCCATGAATGTGGCCATAAGATCGATCATTTGACTTGAAATCCATGAATCTTCAAGCATGATAGCTCATTTCTGAGAACACTTTTTTAAATTAATTATCGTATCACAACTTTATTATTTTTCCCGGAAACTTGGTCAGATATAATGACACAATGCGAAGGTTTTCCAATTTTTTATTTACTTTTGAATTTTTTATTCCCGTTTCAGAATGCGGTCAAAACGCCGAGCTTGACCGTTCCTAGCTAGTGGTTGAATCTTGGAAAACTTTTGATGTTTCTCTGATTAAATAGATATTTATGTACATAGAAATTATTTTTGGAAAAAAATAAAGAGCAAATTATGACGCAACTGCAGTTCAAATTTGATTTGGTTCCTATTAAATCGGCGGGAATTTGTCTTTTTCACTAGTGGTGGATCAAAACTTTTGACACCCAAGCATTTTGTCAATTGTCCATTAAATATGGCCTAGTATTTTAGAAAATTGATTTGGTCAAATTTTGCAACAAATATATGATAGGTCCTTCACAAAAAAACTCATTTCGGGTACTCGGAAAATGGAAAATGAATTTTCGGTGCAAAGAAAATGAAAACTCCCTTAGGCAACATTGTTTGGAATTCCAAGATGCATCCTTGTGCACAATATGAGATCATTTGAACAAATATTTGGTAGGTCTTTTACTAAAAACTCATTTTGAGAACTAAAAAGTGAAAAGTGGGTTTTTCTGAAAAACTTATCTTTGATTTCGACCAATTTAGATGGTCATAAGGTCTTCGAATTGTTTGCTGCGTTCTGATTTGTCCATAGACATATCACACGGATCATGGATTATACACCATTGGATGCTCAAGGATCCAACGGCAGTCATCAACCCTTCCACACCAACCCTAGCTCTGTTCTCGTGGTCATTTTGCATCCACCCCCCGCCTCCTTTTTCCCAATCCATCCCAGATTGAGAGAGACCTCGTCTCCTTCCTTCCTCCACCTCCCTCCAGAAGGAAGAGATCGCCGCCGCCACCTCCCTCCAGCGGAGCTCGCCGCCGTCCATGGCCTCCCCCACGCCCTCCTGCCCCGCCTGCTCCTCCTCCCTCAACGCCCCCCGCACGCCAATGCCGATTTCCCAAACCAGACCGCCTCCCCGGTTCATTCCTTCCTCCCCTCCCACCCACCCACCTCGGCGCCGCCATCCAACTCGTATGATGATGGAGATTCCCTATGTTTCACCCGTCGGTGTCACGGGACAAGTAAAACTGGTGGTCACACAAAGCACAGCGACCACACGATCGATCGAGCTCGAGCCGGCAGAGAGAAAAGCACTCATTCCCACGAGGCCTGTAACGCCCTCGATGCGGCTATATCTCCCACATGTCAAAGCACGAGTTAGAGGCATAACCGCATTGAAAGCAATGTCGCAAGTGAGGTAATCTTCACACAACCCATGTAATACATAAGGGAAAAGAATACATAGTTGGCTTACAATTGCCACTTCACACAATACATGAATAAAGCATTACATCATCCAAATACAATCAAGGTCCGACTACGGAACCAAAATAAAAGAAGAACCCCATGCGACAAGGTCCTCGATCAACCCCAACTGGGCTCCACTACTAATCAACTAAAACGAAACAACACAAAGGACAAGATCTTCATCGAGCTCCTCCTTGAGCTTGGTTGCTTCACCTGCTCGGTAACATCGGTACCTGCAAACTGGTTTTGGAAGTATCTGTGAGTCACGGGGACTCAGCAATCTCACACCCTCGTGATCAAGACTATTTAAGCTTATGGGTAAGGTAAAGGTATGATATGGAGCTGCAGCAAGCGACTAGCATATATGGTGGCTAACCTATTCGCAAAAGAGAGCGAGAAGAGAAGGCAAAAGCATGGTCAAACAACTATGATCAAGAAGTGATCCTAGAACAACCTACGTCAAGCATAACTCCAACACCGTGTTCAGTTCCCGGACTCCGCCGGAAAGAGACCATCACGGTAACACACGCGGTTGATGTATTTTAATTAAGGTCAACTTCAGGTTTTCTACAACCGGACGTTAACAAATTCCCATCTGCCCATAACCGCGGGCACGGCTTTCGAAAGTTCAAAACCCTGTAGGGGTGTCCCAACTTAGCGCATCACAAGCTCTCACGGTCAACGAAGGATATTCCTTCTAGCGGGAAGACCCGATCAGGCTCAGAATCCCGGTTACAAGACATTTCGACAGGTAAAACAAGACCAGCAAGACCGCCCGATGCGCTGACATCCTGATAGGAGTTGCACATATCTCGTTCTCAGGGCAACACCGGATGAGCGCTCCGTACAACTAAAACCAGCCCTCAAGTTCCCCCGAGGTGGCGCTGCAAAGGACTCTATTTCGGACCAACACTTAGACAAGCACTGGCCCGGGGAGGGTTAAAATAAAGATGACCCTCGGGATGTGCGACTCCCAAGGGAAAAAGGCTAGGTGGAGAATGGTAAAACCAACGTTGGGCCTTGCTGGAGGAGTTTTATTCAAGGCAAACTGTCAAGGGGTTCCCATTATAACCCAACCGCGTAAGGAACGCAAAATCCGGGAACATAACACCGATATGACGGAAACTAGGGCGGCAAGAGTGGAACAAAACACCAGGCATAAGGCCGAGCCTTCCACCCTTTACCAAGTATATAGATGCATTAATTAAATAAGAGATATTGTGATATCCCAACAAAATATCCATGTTCCAAACATGGAACAAGCTCCAATCTTCACCTGAAACAAACAACGATATAAGAGGGGCTGAGCAAAGCGGTAACATAGCCAAACAACGGTTTGCTAGGATAAGGTGGGTTAGAGGCTTGGTTCAGCAATATGGGTGGCATGATAAGCAAGTGGTAGGTATCACAGCATAGGCATAGCAAAAGAGCGAGCAACTAGCAAGCAAAGATAGAAGTGATTTCGAGGGTATGGTCATCTTGCCTGAAATCCCGCAAGGAAGAAGAACGAGTCCATGAAGAAGACAAACGGACGTAGTCAAACGGGTCCTCACAAACGCGACATTACCGGAACCAACCCGAAGAAGCAACACCGGAAAGAAGCACACAACATAGTAAACAACCAACACATGAACATGGTATGATATGCGGGATGCGGTATGTGATGCATATGCATGCCCTGCAAAGGAATGATTGAACCTGGCCTCAACTTGGAAATCCAAGAGTGCCACTAGAAAGAGGAGGTGATTTCGGTTGAAATCGATATAAAGATCACTGGAATCGGATGCACGGTTTGGAAATGACAAGAAAAACAAATATGGCACCGGTCTGCGATAAACAGCAAGTAGCCATCTAAATGCATCAAAATAAATATGCTACAAACTCAAACATGACAACAAAATACATGGCAGGGAACCACTCATGAAGCTTGACAAAAGATGAACACTGAGGTACAGCTAATTCATCCATTAATAGGCTCAAACAAGCATGTCAAAAGTGCAAATGATAACAGGTTTCAGACTTAGTGAAATTAACACAAGTCTGGGATTTATCATCAGGAAGTACACTTTAGAGCATGAAAACTATATGCTACAGGAACATATCATGGCAAAGCAAGGCATGTAATGAAGCGACTCAAAGCACTTAACAAAAGTCCCTTAGTGCCCTTGAGCCAAAAGGGATCAGAAAATACAATGGCAAGCATGTGAACATGGCAAATACACAAACAGATTCAGACTTAGTGAAAAACTGGAGCATGCAAGACAGATTAGCAAGTAGGCATGTTTACGAGCTCGATGCACTCACTAAAGAGCATGGAATGCCAAACTAAGCATACACCCATCAAGAATACATGACATAGAAGCTAGACATGGCAAGAACTACAACATAGTATGCACAGATCAATAGCAACATCCTCGGCAAAATCGCTAACAAGTCAACAATCTGCCAGGATTCACGATATAGCAAAAGTAGAGCTCAATTGACTCAAGTTAGGGTGCTCCATAAATGCAAACAAAGACATGGATGAATAGAGCACCACAATGTTAACAAAACATCTTTACTGATCCTCCTCAAAAGAGGCACGAATCACTAGGAAACAACATGAACATATGGCATAAGACAAAATTAGGACAAGGACTTAGAGAAATTCAAGTCCCTGAAATCAGCATCACCGATTACGCTACTTTGCAAGCTTGTGCTAGTCACCACAAATATCACAAAAATACATGGCAAGCACCACTATAAAGATGGCATGACATATAACAAAAAACACATGTAGAGCTCAGGGTCATAGCATGCACACATTAATCATGGAAAAAATGACAAATAGCTATTTGATGAAACAGATCTGACAAATTCATCACATAGCCCTCTTCCAACAGCATTTCGGGCATCAAGATGAGCTCAAATGAAAATGATGCAATGAGATGAAATGATGTACTCGTCGGGACGAACATTTTGATATATTACACGCGCAAAACGGAGCTACGATGAGGGAGTTATGATGTGATGAAAATGCCCCAAAAAATAAGGGACTTAGAGAAATATACCCTCTCGAGAACAAAAAAACATCAGGCCGGAGGAAGTGGAGCTAGGCCTGGAGAAGATGGGCCGGCGCTGGGCTGCGGTGGCCCATGCGGGAGTCAACGAGGCTACATGGATTGGGCTCCTCCCGATCTCATGCAAGGCGACGATGGCGCGCCGGTGCTCCGGCGAGCAGGAGCCGACGGGGATGAGCGGGGGACGGGGTGGCGCTGCGTGGGGGCGACGTCGACCGAGGGCGCGCGCCGGCGGAGGAGAGGAGCTCGTTCCGGCGGTCGGCAGGCGGAGAGGGCGCCGCGCTCCGGCGAGGCGCGACGTCGTCCGACGAGGAGGCGGCGATGCCCGGCGACGGGGTATGACGGAGAGAGGAGGCGCGGCGAGCGGCACGCTCGGGCGCTGGATCGGCGGCGGCGAGCGGCGTACCGGGCCGGGAGGGCCGGATCTGGGTAGCAGCGGGCCCGGCGGCGGCGGAGCGGGTAAGAACTGGCGGAGTGACACGTGGCGTGACGCGGTTGGGTGCGGGCGACGGTGGCGCTGACGTGGCAGCCCACGATTGGCCGGGGCGACATGTAGGGGAGCGGCGGACATGTCCGGCGCGGCGCAGATGCGTCCGGACGCACGGAAGAGGAGTGGATCTAGGTTTAGACCCGGATTTCGAGGGAGATGCACATATTTATAGGTAGAGGGACTTAGGAGAGTCCAAATGAGGTGCGGTTTTTAGCCATGCGATCGTGATCGAACGACCGAGATGATGGAGAGGTCTTAGGTGGGTTTTGGGCCACTTTGAAAGGGTGTTGGGCTGCAACACACACGAGGCCTTCTCGGTCCCTCGGTTAACCGTTGGAATATCGAACGAAGTCCAAATGACACGAAATTTGACATGCGGTCTACCGGTATTAAACCAAGGCCACATGACAAGTCTTGGTCCACTCCGAAAACGTTTAACGCCCGCACACGAAAAAAGGTAGAAAGGGACACCGGGTGACATAGGAGCGCCGGATAGCAAAACAGACAACGGGGAAAAAGCTCGGATGCATGAGACAAACATGTATGCAAATGAAATGCACATGATGACATGATATACAATGCATGACACGCAATCAATGACAACGCAATAACAACGAATAACTAGAGGACACCTGGCACATCGGTCTCGGGGCGTTACAGGGCCGGCCAGCGATGCATGCACACAGGTGCCGACCACGACCGCACCAGCATGGCCAAGTGGGATCCCACCTACCCGCTCTCCAAGAAGCGGTCAACCCCGCCCCGCCGCAGCCTTGCGCTGCGCCGCAAGCGCTCGTCCCACCGTGTCGCGTCGGGGCTCTCCTCCAGAGACTCCGGCGCGTCCGGGGCGGATCTGGAGCTGGCGATGCCCAAGCGGCGTCGCAGCATCGGCGGGTCCACAGACTGGAGAGCCGGGCTGCTGCCGCCGACCACCACCACAACCTCCTCCTCCTCCGCGCAGAAGGGCAACGACGGCCACGCGCGTGTGAAGCGAGGCGCGCGGCTCGAAGAGGCCGGCGTCGTGCACTTCCTCGCCGCGCTGGAGCGGGTAAGCTAATACGCTGGACGTCTCTCTGTCACTCCATTTCTGTACCCCAATTTCGATCGCCTTGGCTAATGATGCATTGGTTGGTTGCGTGTGCATGCGCGCTCAGACGTGGAAGAAGATGGTGGCGGGCGCGTCGAGGATGTTCGTGGAGAGGCACCGGAGCAGCCACATGCAGCTCATCAGCAACATGGTCTAGCAGATGAGATCACCTAAGCTACCGCCCGTCCAACCACCTTGGCGCCGCCGTTGCCGTTGGATGTTCAGTTTCTATCTATGAACAAGTATGCGTCACTTTTTCTTTTTGTTTGACCAAACACAAGTCCCCTTTCCAAAACTGCAGCCAAGCAGTACTTGCTACTGGAATAATCCCATGAATGAATTCTTTGTTGTGGTCAACTCTTTCTTGTCTCTCTACTAGGATTCATGCACCAAGCCTAGAGTTAGAATTTTGTGTCAGGCTGCTAGTAAATCAGGCTCTACTCTATCGAATAGCATGTTGGATAGCACCTATAGTTAATTGCACGGACATATGGATTTTCGTTCATTTTGTACGTATGTTTGTTTGTTCATGCTTACGATTTTGGCTAAAACACGTTGGATGCCCAATTCCTATGGTGAACCTTTTGGTTCAAGCAAGCAAACTCATGTTCCCTTTCTATGACTGAAGCCAAGTTGTACCTACTACTGGCATAATACGATGGATTCATTCTTTGTTTGTGGTCAACTCTTGTCTGTCTACTAGCATTTGTGCGAGAACCTGAATGTTCTGTAGGCTGCTGTGCTTTACTACCAATAAACTAGTTTGTACTCTCTCCAACTTCAAGTTGGATAGCCTTGCAATTAATTGTACAGACATGAATATGATTTTTGGTTCAATTTGTAGTATGTATATGCTTAAGACTTTGACTAAAACTAGTTGGATGTTCAGTTCCCCATGAAGGTGACCAATCCCTAGCAGTGCCCATTGGTCCTTCCTGTTAATTTCACCTCATGTGATTTTAATCTTTGTTTCTTGCTTTCCAGAGCGACCAAGTTCTCTTAACAACAGGACATCTGAGTTCGCCGTGGTGATGGCAGCTGACATGGAGCCGCTCGAAATCTCCTCGACCTCCCGTCATGTTTCTTGCGGACGGCAAGGTAGAAATTCTGTCCATATACATCATACTAATGCTAATTAATTTATATGTTTTAGCTTGCGCGATATGGTCATAGAAGTAACTGTTAAGCTCGTAATTTTGTATGTTGTGTTCAAGTTTTCTCTAATATAGATTTCTCAAATCTCTCTCTGAACTTCTCTAATAAAAAATGGTGCTAACTATTAAAGCTCTTCGTGGTGACATGTTTCTTTTACCAATACAATAATATATTAGCACTCAAGGACTGTTCGAGTGATAGGTTGTTCATACTATTAGAGAAGTGAACTGATTAAGCTATTGCTTTCCCCAACAACAAAAAATAAACATGGCAGTTGAACAACTTGTATCCCTTCACTTGGAAGTCTATGAAACTTTCTGTAACAGCAGTGCAGCACACTTTATATATATGTATGAGGCTGGGTAGTTCAAATCTACTTTACTTCCTAACTCATTCATATATATGATGGAAATTGTGCAGGTTCCATGGTGCCAAGTGGCCTTTGGCCATCTTGAACTAGGACTCCAGTAACAAGTAGATGTTGCTGCCACACTCAATATTTTAATTTGTTTTCTTTTTCTTTTTGGAGAGATGTTAATCACCCAGTTTCCCTATTAATAACCTGAGAACACTTGCCTCCTCCCCAACCCTCGCCCCAGCCTGCCGCTGCTGGCTTGCTGCGTTGCTGTCGCCGTAGCAGATAATTATATTTTTGGGACTCTGTTTCTATGCTCTGCTCGATAGCATTTTGGATATTGATTGGACACGCTTTATATAAAACGATTTATCTTGTACATTGCTCTGCCTAACTTGTAGGAGTATACATGAAACTATACTTGTCAAATATCGATACTTGTCAAATATCGAGTATCATAGCTGAATAATAACGTCTTGTTTTCTGTTCACTGAATCAAAATTCTTCTCTCTTTTTACGATTAGTCCATCTTACAACCATCAATAAGAAAAACACTTATCTTCATATTAGGATTATTATTTTCTTGTATGCAATATTATAACAATTCTTCACTATTTTTACCATCAATCCATCTTCTTACAGTTGCATGTTTTTTTTAGCTGTCCAGAAGACCAAGCCCAAGGAGGAAGCAGATGTTCATCACTGAGGACAAGCAACTCCAGCAGGTTGATGCCATAGATTCATAGTGTACCTTCTATATGCCCATCCAGTTCTGTGATTTGTGTCTTGAAACCAGAAAACCCCATGCCCATGTGGGAGCAGAACCATAGTTTTTTGCCCGTGGAAAATAATATCATTGGCTGAATCGACTTGAGGCAGTTTCTTCAAAATTCTTGGAAATAATTTGGTGGTTTCTTCCGGCGAGGAATTGTTTCATACTGAAGTTTACTGGTACATGTGTGGTTTGCTACTATTGCTTCGTTTGGGTTGGGTTGGTTCCAGCAAGGAGATGTGCATGCACACTGGCAGCATGAGCTAGCAGCCATGATTGCCAGCCAGCCACCACCATGTAAATGTAATAAATGTGTGGCCTATCTAGTGTGCTGCTGATAGAAATATAGATGTGTGGCCTATCTAGTATGATGCTGATAATCTGTTTTTACCTCACTTGGCAGGCACCATAATCTGTTTTTTCCTCACTGTACTGTAGGAATAAATGTGTGGCCTATCTAGTGTGCTGCTGATAGAAATATAGATGGAAGATTTATTGACCAGTTAAATTGAGCTTATTGTCAATTCTTCTTATAAGTTTGGTGCTGCCTAGAGGTTCTTATTCTTCTTCTTTTTTTGCATAGGTGAAGTATGAAGTGTGAAGCCGTGAAGCCTATCATCAAGAGTAGCATATTATGTATTGTAATATCAAGCAAAGTGTAATATTAGTCAAAGTAGCATATTATGTATTGTAATATTTAGTGTTGTTTTGGATGAATTTCATTTGCTCCATAATCTGTTTGAAATATTGACTGTGTATATAATTTCCATACCTATGAAATGGAAACCGGACCAGGGGGACCCACTTATGAAAATTGGTTGACAAATTTTGAAATTTCTGATGTGTGGGTCCAATTGTGATATCAGCATGACAAGTGGGACCAGCGCAAAAATAATTTGGCTAAAAATAGAAAATTAATAGTAATGGCCTAGAAATTAAAAAGGCCGAATAGTTGGGCCTGTCCCATATAGCTAACCAAAATTAATAAGAAAAAATATATAAAAAGACTGAATTGTTGGGCTCAGCCCATGTAAACCACCGAACTGGACCGGGTTGTATCTTATCAATGATCTTTTCAATTGGTCACAATTTTGCCACGTCAGATTGACATGTCGGATCCTACGTGGCCTGGTCAGAGAGCTAGCGACCAAAACAGAAGGTCATAGAATCAACGACCTTTTGTTTTGGTCATGGAATTCCACGACCTTCTCATAGAGAAGGTCGTTAATTTCAGTTTACGACCGCCAGCTTTTGACCTTCTATTTTTGGTCACAAAAAGGTCACAAATAAAAAACAATGACCTTTTAGTGACCAATAGTGATGGTCGCAAGCTGACATATTTCTTGTAGTGAAATGACTAAGGAGTTAGTCACGAGGTGATGTATTACGAAACGAGTAAAGAGACTTGCCGGTTACGAGATTGAACTAGGTATGAAGATAGCGATGATCGAGTCTCGGGCAAGTAACATACCGATGGACAAAGGGAATTACGTATGTTGTCATAACGGTTCGACCGATAAAGATCTTCGTAGAATATGTAGGAGCCAATATGGGCATCCAGGTTCAACTATTGGTTATTGACGGGAGAGGTGTCTCGGTCATGTCTATATAGTTCTCGAACCTGTAGGGTCTGCACGCTAAACGTTCGATGTCGATTTGGTATTATATAAGTTATGTGGTTTGGTGAACGAATGTTGTTTGGAGTCCCGGATGAGATTGCGGACATGACGAGGAGCTCTAGAATGGCCGGAGGTAAATATTGACATATAGGACAATGCTATTTGGTCTCCATAATGGTTTCGGGATGCACCGAAAAGTTATCGAAATACTGGAAGGGGTTCCGGAGGCACTGGGAGAGTATTGGGCCTTATTGGGCCATGTAGAGGGAACATACTAGCCCACATGGGCTGGTGCGCTCCCTTTAAGGCATCCACACCCAATTAGATGGAAGGGGAGGAGCCACCTCCTCTTACCATATCCCGAGGAGGGGAGGAAGGAAAGAAGGGAGGCGCCTCCTCCCTTTCCTTCCCCCTTGTGCCAATTTTTGGCAGGGGGCGCGCCAAAGGGAGGAACCCTAGGGCTGCCGCCGCACCTCTTGGGGCATCCCTAGGGGCTGCCTCCTCCCCTCCCACACCTATATATATGTGGGGAGGGGTGCCACACAATACACAGCTTATTCCACATCATGCGTCGGCACCCCTCCGCCTCTAGTTTACTCCTCCGCTCTAGATCGTCGCAGTGCTTAGGCGAAGCCCTGCGGGATTGCTTCACCACCACCATCACCATGCCTTTATGCTGAAGGGACTCATCTACTAGCTTGCCCCGTTTGCTGGATCAAGATGGTGAGGATGACACCGAGCTGAACATGTGCAGAACACGAAGGTGCCATGCGTTCGGTACTTTATTAGGCGGACCGTGAAGGTGTACGACTACATCAACCGTGTTGAATACACGCTTCCTCTTACAGTCTACCCGAGATCGGAAACTCCTCGGCCCCTGGGTCTCAGATCGGGTAGGGGTTCGGACTCAAACCCACCCACCCACCCAGACATAAACGATCTTTCCCACATCAGGCAAGAGCCCCATGAAACAGTACATCATTATTGGGCCAGATTCCTCCTTGTGATGAACAAGATTAAGGACTGCCACAAGGAAGACACAGTCTCACTTTTCTACAATAATTGCATGGACAAGGGAATCCTTAACGCCATAAGTCCCCATGACATAGACGCTTCGCCGACTTGGCGTCCATAGTATGAAAGTACTGTGCGATGGAAAGTGCCTGGAAACCCGAAATGAAATTTTGGGATAATCCAGCTCCGAATATACACCCAGTCCGAAGTAAAAGGGTGCACTATCATACGACACCCGAGTTAATTACAAAGTAGCAAAAACCCTCTACAGGGCATGGAACCATATTGGAGGGATGGCTCAACGGACCCTGCAAAATTCATAGTACAGCGTATACCATACCAACACACAACCTTAGAGCATGTTGGATACTCCGGCAGGTGGCCAAAAGCGGCGAGGATCTTCTCATCCCAGAAGCACCATCCCAGGGATAACAATACGGTATTAACAGTCTTTGAGACCTTTGCATCAAATAATAGGCGCAAGCGAAACACTCCGCAGCATTGCCGAAATCTGCCACGTAGCAGCAATAAATCCATGGAGCGACACGGCTATTACCTTCAATGCCAGTGACGAACCTAAATTCCGAACAGCCCGAGCACCAGTTGCACTGGTCCTTAGTCCAATTGTGGATGGCTTTTGACTCACCAAAGTACTCATGGACGGCGGCAGTGGATTAAACCTCATCTACGAGGAAACTCTTCAAAAAATGGAAATAGACTGGAACCGCATTGAGCAAAGCAGCAAAACCTTCAGAGGAATCATCCCCAGTCGGGAAGCATGTTGTGCTGGGAAAATCACACTAGATGTGGTATTCGGCACGCGGGAGAACTATAGGTCCGAAGAAATTACATTCCAAGTGGCCCCGTTCAGTAGTGGATACCACGCCCTCTTGGGATGGGAGGCGTTCACGATCTTCCATGCCATACCCCATTATGGGCACATGAAGCTCAAAATGCCCGGGCCCAACGGAATCATCACTCTCATTAGTGATCCGGACACAGCACTCCGCGCCGAAAACAAAACAGCCGCATTGGCCCTCGAGGCATTATCCGAAGCCCTTTCGGCCGAGGAATTAACTACGCTACGCTCCATAGTGGACAGGGACGACGTGATACTTGACAAGAGATCCAAGTCCACCTCTTTTAAACCAGCGGATGAAATAGTCAAATTCCAAGTCCACCCAATGGACCCTACAAAAACAGCCTCCATCAGGGCACAGTTAAACCCTGTCGTGGACGCTGCACTACGAGAGTTCCTGCGCGAGAATTGGGACATATTCGCCTAGAACCCCTCAGACATGCCAGGAATCCCACGTAGGCTGGCCGAGCACAGCCTCAATATCCTAAAGGGATTCAAGTCAGTTAAGCAGGCACTTCGGCGTTTCTCTGAACCTAAGAGACATGCTATGGGAGGGAACTAGCCAAGTTATTAGAGGCCGGATTCATTAGAGAAATAAAACACCCGGACTGGCTAGCAAACCTGGTGATGGTACCAAAGAAGGACAAATCCTGGCGCCTATGTGTCGATTTCAAGGACCTCAACAAGGCTTGCCCAAAGGATCCCTCCCCCCTCCCCCGCATCGATCAAATTATCGATGCCACCGCATGACACGAGTCATTGTGTTTCCTCGACGCATACTCCGGCTACCACCAAATCAAGATGGCGGAGTGCGACCAAGCCACAACAGCATTTATCACACCATACGTCCCATTCTGTTTCAACACAATGCCTTTTGAGCTCAAAAACGCAGGCACAACGTATCAGCGCATGATTCAGACATGTCTGGAGAAACAGATCGGCAAAAAAGTTGAGGCATACGTAGATGATGTGGTCGTCAAAACAAACACGTCGACTCTCTAATAGAAGACTTGAGGCTCACTTCGACAACCTCCGAACATACGACATCAACCTCAATCCGGAAAAATGCGTTTTCGGCGTACCAGGCGGAAAGCTCCTGGGTTTCATTGTATCCAGTAGAGGAATGAAGCTAATCCGGCCAAAATTCGAGCTTTGTCACAGTTGGCTACCCCAACAGACCTCCAACAAATCCAGAAATTAACTGGATGTGTGGCGGCTCTAAGCCGCTTTATCTCCCACTTAGGAGAAAAGGCATTACCCCTTTATCGCCTCCTTCGGTGCACCGAACACTTCGAGTGGACGGACGCCGCCACAGCCGGATTGGAAGAAATAAAAGCCATACTGGCAACCAACCCAATCCTGGCCGTGCCAGACATTGGCGAACCAATGTTGTTATACATCGCGACAACTCATCAGGTTGTAAGCGCAGTGCTCGTCGTCGAACGAGAAGCGGACGGACATAAATTCCCTCTTCAAAAGCCGGTATATTATGTATCCACTGTCCTCACTCCATGAAAATCATGGTACCCACATTATCAAAAGATAGCCTATGTGGTATTCATGGCATCCCGGAAGCTGCGACACTACTTTCAAGAGTGTTCGATTATAGTAGCCTCGGAAGTGCCACTTAATGATATTATAAACAACCGCGACGCCATGGGCCGGATTGCCAAATGGGCCATTGAGCTCCTCCCGTTCGACATAACATACAAACCTCGGCGAGCCATTAAATCGCAAGTATTGTCCGTCTTTGTCGCCAAATGGACGAAAGCCGAACTCCCTAAAGAGTATGGCGCATACTCCAATTGGATCATGCACTTCGATTGCTCCAAAATGTTGGCCGGTCTGGGGGATGGCGTCGTCCTGACGTCCCCAACTGGAGATACCGTTCAGTACGTACTGCAGTTACTGCATACAGACTCCAACAACGCAGCCGAATATGAAGCCCTGTTGCATGGTCTTCGGATGGAAGTCTCCATGGGCATTCAACGCCTGGAGGTGCATGGGGATTCGAACCTCACAATATCCCAAATAAATGGAGACTTCGATGCCAAGGATCCGAAGATGGCGGCCTATCAAAACGCCATCCTAAAGATGTCAGCTCGATTCGAGGGGCTCGAATTTCACCATGTGGCTCGAGAAAACAATCAGGTGGCGGATATCCTCGCCCGCATCGGCGCAAAACACGACGCGGTCCCCCCAACATCTTTTTGGAGAGGTTGTTTAAGCCATCGGTGGTATGGGAAGGGGACACTGGTAACAATAGTCCGGACCCGGCCAAAATGCCCGATACCGAACACTCTGACATAATCGGAGGCTCTGCCACCGAAATAACACCTTTAGCACACGTAATAATGGTCGTCATCACCCCGTGGACAGAACCATTCCTGGCCTACCTAACTAGGCAGGAACTTCCCGAGCACCAAAATGAGGCACGCTGCATTGTGCGGCGATCTAAAGCCTACAGGGTCCATGAGGGAGAGCTGTTTAAGAAAAGCACTACCAGAGTCCTTCAAAGGTGCATCTCCGAATAGGAAGGGCGGAAGCTTTTGGCAGAAATTCACGCCGGACTCGGCGGCCACCACGCCGCAGCCCGGGCCCTTGTAAGCAAGGCCTTCCATACAGGTTTTTATTGGCCGACGGCCCGGGCAGACGCATAGGACTTGGTCCAACGCTGCGCCGGTTGCCAGCTTTTTGCAAACCAAAGCCATATGCCACCCGCCGCCCTCCAAACAATCCCCATTACCTGGACTTTCGCGGTCTTGAGGCTTGACATGGTTGGACCCCTTAAAGGGGGAACCCATAAGAAAAAATACTTACTGGTCATGTTGGATAAATCCACCAAATGGATAGAAGCCAAACATTTTAAAATAGCTGAATCCGGACCGGTGATAGACTTCATATCCGGGGTTGTACACCGTTATGGCGTCCCCCACAACATCATCACTGACAACGACACGAACTTCACGGCCGACGAGGTAAAACTCTGGTGCAGCAACATGGGCATCAAGCTCGATTATGCTTCCGTCTATCAGCCACAAACCAACGGCCAAGTTGAGTGAGCAAATGGTCTTATCAGGAGCGGCATTAAACCCAGATTAGTGCGGTCCTTAAAGGAGTCTAACACGCACTGGGTAGAGGATCTCAACTCCGTACTCTGGGGGCTGCGGACCATGCCGAATCGCACTACCGGATATACACCCTTTTTATGGTGTACGGCACAGAGGCAGTTCTGCCCTACGACATAATTCATGACTCACCTTGAGTGCGCATGTACGAAGAAAGAGAAGCCGAGCTCGATCGGCAGGACAGTCTGGACACCCTGGAGGAGGAGCGCGACGTGGCAAAAGCCCGTTCCGCATTTTATCAGCAACAGGCTCGCAGATACCAAAGCAGAGAAATACAGGCCAAAATTTATAACGTTGGCGAGTTAGTTCTACACCTGCTGGAGAAGAAAAAGTCCAAGCTCGAGCCCAAATGGGAAGGTCCCTTCATTATTGACCAAGTTCTGACCGGTGGAGCGTACCCTCGGCGGGATGCATCGAATAATCGACTTGAGCCGAACCCATGGAACGCAGCCAGGCTCCGAAGATTCTACGCCTAGCGCCGGACTCTATGTTCGTCTCCTTCCTCTGTCCATTTTTTGCATATACATTATCTGTCTTTTTTCTCTTTCTTTCTTTTATTCTTTCTCTAGGCCTTCAAGGGACAGCTTGTGCCTCGCTTGCACATTATAGATGCGCTAACCATGCTCATTATACCTGGGGGCTTCGTACACAGAAGCTTAATTATCTATCTGGGCTTCACGCCCTGCACATGTATTATTCTTCTGCATGTACCTTTTCTTCGCCACTATATGCATCGATATGAGAAGTTTTGGCCAAGCTGGGTTGCCTGGCTCTTGTATTTATGCCCTATGTTCCTGTTAATTCGGCTAGGGCATAAGGGGAGCACCTCTGTGATTGTTACTGCCGGGTCAGTCGGATGTGTACCTCAGACTGGGTGAAGCCGAAAGCTAGCGTTCTTAAGGGAATATTCGGTCGGCCAACAAAAGGTGATTTTTATTTATTTATTTTCCATATGTGCCCCCAGATGTTTTTGCCCGCCTTTCCGCTCGCAGTACGGACATGCACTTTAGGGCATGCATACCCAGGGAAAGGAATCCTTAACGGAACTATTCTCCCTGGAAGATGTTTCTTACTACCCATGTAATATAACATAACTAGTTGGGCACTTGTCTGTTCCAGCACTAATGACCCCTACGCCTGGTTTCCACGCATACCCCGGTTCTTATATAACTGGGAGGGTATTCGAACACACTCCAGACTATCGGGTCCCGAGGTTGAAGCGAAAAGGTCCGCCATGACAAATGATCTACAATCCGGCTAGAAGGCATTATACATGTCACTTTAATTACATAGTCATGTAGACTAACTAAATTCCTCTTCTATACCATCCAACAGGCGGTCTAGCCTACAATCCTGTTGGGAATACTTTGCGGCTAATTCTACTTGCCCATACACTAAGCTAACGGGGATCTCTTTCCCATCGGGCCCCATAGGTCCGACCTCGGCCATGTGGTTCGGATCAGTCTTGGTATACCGCGTCTTCACCATGGCCCAGGCTTCCCTGGCACCTTGACGGCAGGCCGATATCTTTCATAATCAAAAGCATCGTAGTGCTCCCTTGAGCTTCTTCACAAGCTCTCCAATGCCTTCTGGCAGGGAGACGGCTGGCCACAAGGCCTGGGCAACACCTTGCATCACCTGCCAAACTTGTTCGTGCAGTTGTGAGAGCTCAGATAGAAGATCACCCGCAAACCCGGGCATCTCCTCCGCAGGACGACCCATCAACATACCTGCAGACATAACTCTGTTAGCCGGCTTCTCCGCCGACCCCTTTTTAAGGGTTCGTTCAAGCACTTACTGAAAATGCCGCGTCGAAGCTGCTTATTCTCCTTCTCGGAGTCCGCAAGCTGGGCTCGAACATCTTTTAGTTCCATGCTCAGCTTGATATTAGCGTCTTGGAGATTGTTTTTCTCCCGCCTGACCTAAGTCAGCACACGTTCGCCAGCCTTTAGCTGTCGTACAGCATGCTGCTCCTCCGGATTCTCTCCGGATTCATCGGCAATATCTATTGTTAGATCTGTAGCCACGCCGCACGCTATATGGTACCTGTCATTCTTTGAAAGAAATGTTACTAGCTGGGGACTTTTTAGGTTCCTTCAATGCAGCAACAGCGGCCCGAAGTTGGGTCTTGCATTCCTCCAGCTCCTGTGACAGTCGAGTATTCTTCTCTATAAGAACCTGCACGATAAGACGATCCTTAAATCAGTTCTGCTAACTGTTTCAAGTCTCAGGGGCTACTGATACATATAATCGTCAAATTTTCTTACCCGTACATCTTTTACATACTGGTCCATGGCTCTGGCTAGACCATTTTGAGCAGCACGGAGGTACGCCTCTCCAGAATTGAAGCCATCAAACGCCTCTGGTGAGAAGCAAGCGTCGCGGAGTATGGCCGGGCGACGCCTATGATTCATGGCGCTCTCCACTTTTGAATTCGTAGAGGATAGCCTATCTGCATCCTCTGTAGGGGGAGTATCCGGTGTCCGCCCCATGTCGGCTTCCGCCTCTATGTCCGGTCCTGGAGCCCGACTGGTGGAAGCGTGATCGGCAACCTCATCGGACATATTCCGGCGAGCGTTTTTTTCTGTTAAAGAAACATGGACGTCATTACATTTCAAGAAAGACGACAACCATGGAGCGGGGTTTCCGTCATACCTCTGCGTCGGTGTCTCCGTCCTGAACGCCTTCCTTTTTGGCCTGCCCGGCCTCAGTGCCTCTTGTTGGCGAGTTGCTGCGGGTTCGGCATGGCGTCTTGAATGCCTTCCCCGTAAAACACCATATGTATATGGTAGGTGAAGTGTCTAAAAGGGGATCCTAGTTTTTGGAGTTGGAATTTTTGGTTTTTCTTACATGCGACGCGGGAAGCAGTCTGGGATAGTCGGCCGTAATGGCCACCAGGGCGTCATCACAGCTTAATTGATAGAACTGCCGGTCTATCAGCTCCACGAATATGTCCAGATCTTCTTCGAGTCCGGGACCGAGGGCCCGGTCAGGGTCCTCCGGTTGTGGAGATGGGGTGCTGACCTCCCTTATGGCTTTTCGCAGTTCCTGCCGCAAAATAGCAAGGTGAGTACCTACGACAAAGAATGCGGGAAGAATGGGAGTAAGGAGATATAACTCACCCAGCTTGGAGGGTTGTACACGGATAATCCATCCCGTGGGTTGATGCGGATGAACTCCTCTTCCTCTCCCTTGAAAAAATCGGACATAATTTTTGCTAAAGCGGCAGCGTTGTCCGGACCCTTACGCCCGCAACGGGTGGCGTCATCTTCCCCGTTAAAACACCACAAGGGGTGCCCTCGATATTGAAGTGGTTGCACTCCCCGCATTATGCATATTGACATAACCTCGATTACTGTCAATCCTGATTGAGCCAGCGCTTTAATCTGATTCATGAGGTAAAGGACTTCTCTGTTGTCTTCCTCCTGGGGGCTCCGTGGGTGCCAACTTCGGCGTTTCTTCAGAGGAGCATTGCTGAACTCAGGAAGACCCCGCCGAACAGGGTCTAGAAGGGGGACGTCCTCCATATAAAACCATTCCGAAGGCCAGTCTTCAAACGTCTTTTCGGAGTACCGGACATGTATCCGGTTTCGGCGATGCGCCATATTTCGGCTCCGCCCACTTGATAAAGTGACCCCTTCTGAGTGTGAGGGACGAGGCAAAATAACCTTTTCCACAGCTCGAAATGAGCCTCGCAGCCCAGGAATAACTCGCAGAGGGCAACATAGCCGGTGATGTGTAAAATGGAAGCAGGGGTGAAATTATGCAGTTGGAGGCCGTAAAACTCCAGGAGCCCGTGGAGGAACGGATGAATCGGAAATCCGAGTCCCCTCAATAAATAAGGTACAAGGCATACCTGCTCCCCTGTAGAGGGGTTGGGGAAGCTCTCCGCTTGCTCCCCACCATTTTAGGTGGCGAGCCCGGCTCGGGCGTGCAACATATACGCTGGAGGGAGAAATCCCTTAGTATGCAGCTCGAGTAATCGGTTGTGTGGGACTGAACACCTCTCCCAATCACCGGGCTTAGGGCTACGGGGGCAGGAGGAGGAGCTGCGGAGGTCGGCCATGCTAGAGTGGATCTTTCCGAAGCGCGCTCCGATGGATTCTCGCTGGGGGAGGATGGTATGGATTGGATCTAAGAATCCCCATCCCTTTAATAGACAATTTATTTATCTGGGTAGGGGGGCGAATGTAAAAACTCCCTGGCGCCTCGCATTCATTCGACGCGTGGAAGATAGCCCTTATTGGGCGCAGAACCCAAGAGGTTCAACATTTATGGGACCGGACACTGCTTAACAATTGTTCAAAATTTGGATAAGAACCCGCCTTGCAATGTCGAAGACAACACTTGGCGCCGGACTCATCGTCATTGAAGCCTGGTTTGGGGGCTACTGAGGGAGTCCTGGATTAGGGGGTATCCGGACATCTGGATTATATCCTTTGGCCGGACTGTTGGACCATGAAGATACAAGATTGAAGACTTCGTCCCGTGTCCGGATGGGACTCTAGTTGGCGTGGAAGGCAAGCTAGGCAATACGGATATGTATATCTCCTCCTTTGTAACCAACCTTGTGTAACCCTAGCCCCCTCCGGTGTCTATATAAACCAGAGGGTTTTAGTCCGTAGGACAACATAAAATCGTACCATAGGCTAGCTTCTAGGGTTTAGCCTCTCCGATCTCGTGGTAGATCAACTCTTGTAATACCCATATTATCAAGTATAATCAAGAAGGACGTATGGTTTTACCTCCATCAAGAGGGCCCAAACCTGGGTAAAACATCGTGTCCCCTGCCTCCTGTTACCATCCGCCTTAGACGCACAGTTCGGGACCCCTTACCCGAGATCCGCTGGTTTTGACACCAACACCCCCCCTCGTTGCTATGCATCTCCATGGATAGATTGTTGCGTGTGCGTATTTTTTTTTGTTTTCCATGCAACGATTCCCATTAGTATCGCACACGCAACTCTAATATGAATCGTGTTTGATGTCACCGCCATCGCAAATGTTTTGTATCTTTTTTGATGGTTCTAATTGCATCACCATTTATGATTAATGCATCGCACACAGTTTCATCGAAGGGCCTCTAATTGGACTGTCACATTTGGACCAACCTGCAGTTGTCTTTTATTCCGTTAACTTTTAGGGTATCGGCTAGAGATGGCCTTATGCCTTGTTTATTTCCGTTATTCACAATGTGATGCTCTATATGTGCAACTATTTGCTATGCAGTTCAATTTCATCAATAATAGTTTCAACAATACCACTATGAATTACGATATTTGGTTGTTGTTAAGGATGTTGCAGTTAACATGCCTTTCCTTTTTTAACAATAGTGTACTTTAGACCTGCACAATACCAGTTTGAATGACTAGATTTGCTTGTTTTTAAATGTTGTGCCTATTGCATTTAACACACCTTTCCACTTCTTGTTTTGCTTAACTAGCGGGCTTAAACCTGCACACTGAAGCTATCAATTGGAGATTATGTTGTCTACCATGGACATATTTGGTTGATGTTTAGCCTGTTGTGCTTAACATGCCTTTAGATGTACTCACATAGGACAATACTGGGAACATCTGCGGTTTTCCATCAAGGATAGTTTCATTGCATTGCTTATATACTCACTGTTCAGGATATCGGTAGTTGGTACCATATAGTTCAGGGGCTGATAAGGGATTAATCGCCAAATCGGACATTTCACTAAATATATCGATAACCCATTTATCGGTAGGTTAACTAGGGCCATATTTAATATATCTGAGGCTACATAGAAACATGCATTGTACAAAATGACTAAATATGCAATCCCTGGCTACTTATCAGCAAGGAAGAGTTTTACCTTAAAGTTCTGATGATGTCCAGATATACATGGAAGATCAACAAGAACAAGAACAACAACACAGCAGCAGTTAACTGCAGTTAATCGGCCGATATTTGTAACAATGTAATAAACTCCACCGGCTGCGTAATATAATATGTTAATTCATTTGATATGTGAGTATATTGGATGTAATAAGATCTTATATAATGGGACGAAGGGAGTGTTGTACTACATCATTGTACAATTGTTGTTTAGCTTCTAATATTAACTTGGTGCTTTTAGGTACATATGTCATTGGCAAAGATCCATGCTTCGACCCTTTCTGTGTATGTGCTAACCCACAAGTATAGGGGTCGCAACAGTTTTTGAGGGTAGAGTATTTGAAGGAAATATGCCCTAGAGGCAATAATAAAGTTGTTATTTATATTTCCTTATATCATGATAAATGTTTATTATTCATGCTAGAATTGTATTAACCAGAAACTTGATACATGTGTTGATACATAGGCAAAACACAGTGTCCCTGGTAAGGCTCTACTAGACTAGCTCATTTATCAAAGATGGTTAAGTTTCCTAACCATAGACATGTGTTTTCATTTGATGGACAGGACCCATCCATTAGCTTCGCATAATGATCGTTAAGTTCTATTGTTATTGCTTTCTTCATGTCAAATACATATTCCTTCGACTATGAGATTATGCAACTCCCAGATACCGGAGGAATACCTTGTGTGCTATCAAACATCACAACGTAACTGGGTGATCATAAAGATGCTCTACAGGTATCTCTGAAGGTGTTTGTTGGGTTGGCATAGATCGAGATTAGGATTTGTCACTCCGAGTATCGGAGAGGTATCTTTGGGCCTTCTTGGTAATGCACATTGTAATAAGCCTTGCAAGAAATGTGACTAATAAGTTAGTTGTAGGATGATGCATTACATAACAAGTAAAGAGACTTGCCGGTAACGAGATTGAACTAGGTTTGAAGATACCGATGATCGAATCTCGGGCAAGTAACATACTGATGACAATGGGACTAACGTATGTTGTCATTATGGTACGACCGATAAAGATCTTCGTAGAATATGTGGGAACCAATATGAGCATCCAGGTTCCGCTGTTGGTTATTGACCGGAGAGGTGTCTCGATCATGTCTACATAGTTCTGAACCCATGGGATCCGCACGCTTAATGTTCAATGATGATTTTTTATTATATGAGTTATGTGATTTTGTGAACGAATGTTGTTCGGGGTCCTGGATGAGATCACGGACATGGCGAGGAGTCTCAAAATGATCGAGATGTAAAGATTCATATATAGTATGATGTTATTCAGACATCGGAAATGTTCCGGGGCTACCAGGTACATATCGGGTCACCGGAAGAGGTTCCGAGCGCCCCCGGCAAAGATTTGGGCCTATTGGGCCAAGAGGGGAAATGCAGCAGCCAGCATGGGCTGTTGCACCCCCCATGTAGGCAGAATAGGAAGAGGAAGGAAAGGGGGAAGAGAGAAAGGAATAGGAGCGATTCGGCCTTCCCCTTCCTTCTCTTCCCCCTCCTCTTTCCTTCTCCCTCCGGAAAACAAGGAAAGGGGGGCGAATTGGGGTGGGAGCCCAAGTAGGATTCGGCCTACTTGGGTGCCCCCTAGCTACCTCTTCCCCCCTCCAACCTATATATATGTGGGATGGGGGCACCTAGAACACACAGAAACAACTGTTAGCCGTGTGTGGCGCCCCTCCACAGTTTACTACTCCGGTCATATTGTCGTCGTGCTTAGGCGAAGCCCTGCGCGGATCACTTCACCATCACTGTCACCATGCCGTCATGCTGATGAAACTCTCCCTCGACACTTTGCTTGATCAAGAGTTCGAGGGACGTCATCGATCTGAATGTGTGGAGAACTCGGAGGTGTCGTACATCCGGTGCTTAATCGGTCGGAACGAGAAGAAGTTCGACTACATCAAATGCGTTGTCAAACGCTTCCACTTTCGGTCTACGAGGGTATGTGGACACACTCTCCCCCTCTCGTTGCTATGCATCTCCTAGATAGATCTTTCATGAGTGTAGGAAAACTTTTGAAATTGCATGCTACGTTTGCCAATAGTATTCAACCCAAATTTATAGATTAGACACAAGGGGAGACAAAGTATATTTGCAAGTATTAGCAGCTGAGTTATTAATTCAACCACACCTGGAGATTAATTATATGTAGCAAAGTGATCAGTAGCAAAGTAGTATGATAGTGTTGATAATAGTAGCAGCAACAATAGTAACGGTAACGGTGATAGCAGTAATTTTGTAGCAAGTGCAACGGTAATGATAGCAGTGGTAACTTAGCAAGAACAATATAAGAGAAATTCATACGCATTGGATCGATGATTTGTTGGATGATATTCATCATGTGATAGTCGTAACCTAGGGCAATACGACACTACCTCCAGTCCATAAATATAATGTAGGCATGTATTCCGTAAGTAGTCATACGTGCTTATGGAAAGAACTTGCATGACATCTTTTGTCCTACCCTCCGGTGGCAGCGGGGTCCAATTGGAAACTAAGGGATATTAAGGCCTCCTTTTAATAGAGAACCGGAACAAAGCATTAACACACGGTGAATACATGAACTCCTCAAACTACGATCATCACCGAGTGTGGTCCCAACAATTGTCATTCCGGGGTTGTCGGATCATATCACGCAGTAGGTGACTATAACTTGCAAGATCGGATCTACAACATGGATATAATGGTGATAACATAAATGGTTCAGATCTGAAATCATGGCATCTGGGCCCAAAGTGACAAGCATTAAGCATGGCAAAGGCATAGCAACATCATTCTCAGAACATAGTGGATACTAGGGATCAAGCCCTAACAAAACTAACTAGATTACATGATGAATCTTGATGTCGCTTGAAGCTACGTCGGTATTTCCCCAAAGAGGAAGGGATGATGCAACACAATGGCGGTAGGTATTTCCCTCATATATGAAACCAAGGTTATTGAACTAGAAGGAGAACCAAGCAACACAACGTAAATAGCCCCTGCACACAGATAACAAATCCCCGCAACCTGACGTGTTAAAGGGGTTGTCAATCCCTCTCAGGTAATGGTGCCAGAAATTGGTGCGTGACGGGAAAAAGTTGTAATAGATTGGACAAATAGATCGCAAATAAAATAAAGTGCAACAAAGTATTTTTGGGTTTTTTGATTAATAGATCTAAAAATAAAAGCAAATAAAAGTAGATCGCAAAGGCAAATAATACGAGAAAGAGACCCCGGGGCCATAGATTTCACTAGTGGCTTCTCTCTAGAAAAATAGCAAATGGTGCATGAACAAATTACTGTTGGGCAATTGATATAACTTCAAATACTCATGAAGATATCTAGGCAATGATCATTATATAGGCATCACGTCCAAGATTAGTAGACCGACTCCTGCCTGCACCTACTACTATTACTCCACACATCGACCGCTATCCAGCATGCATCTAGTGTATTAATTTCATGAAGAAACGGAGTAATACAATAAGAACGATGACATGATGTAGACAAGATCTATCTATGTAGAGATAGACCCCATTGTTTTATCCTTAGTAGCAACGATACATACGTGTCGGTTCCCCTTCTGTCACTGGGATCAAGCATCGTAAGATTGAACCCACTACAAAGCACATCTTCCCATAGCAAGATAAATAGATCAAGTTGGCCAAACAAAACCCAAATATAGGAGAAGAAATACGAGGCTATAAGATATCATGCATAAAAGAGATCAAAGAAACTCATATACTTTCATGGATATAAAAAGATAGATCTGATCATAAACTCAAAGTTCATCGATCCCAACAAACACACTGCAAAAGAGTTACATCCTATGGATCTCCAAGACACCATTGTATTGAGAATCAAGAGAGAGAGATGAAGCCATCTATCTACTAACTACGGACCCAAAGGTCTACAAAGAACTACTCACGCATCATCAGAGAGGCACCAATGGAGGTGGTGAACCCCATCCGAGATGGTGTATAGATTGGATCTGGTGGTTCTGGACTCTGCGGCGGCTGGATCAATATTTCATTGACTTCCCTAGGGTTTTGGGAATATTGGGGTATTCACAGAGCAAAGAGGCGGTCCGGCGGGCACCAGAGGTGGGCACAACCCACCAGGGCGCGCCTGGGCCTCCTAGCGCTCCCTAGTGGGTTGTGCCTTCCTCGGGGCACCCCCTGGTGCAGCCAAGTCCCGTTGTGTTCCTTTTGGCCCATTAAAATTCTTCATAATGTTTCGTGGCATTTGGAATCCGTTTGTTATTGATTTTCTGCGATGTAAAAAACATGGAAAAAATAGCAACTAGCACTTGGCACTATGTCTATAGGTTAGTACCAAATATGATATAAAATGACTATAAAATGATTATAAACCATCCGATATTGATAATATAACATCATCGAATAGTCAAAAATTATAGATATGTTGGAGATGTATCAGCATCCCCAAGCTTAGCTCCTACTCGTCCTCGAGTAGGGAAGTGATAAAAACAGAATTTTTGATGTGGAATGCTGCCTAACATGTCATATCATATTTCTTTCTTTATAGCATGGACATTTGGAATTTTATATTGTTCAAAGCAATAGTCTAGTTTTGACATGATAATTTAAATACTCAAGCATATCAACAAGCAACCATGTCTTTCAAAATATGAATGCTAAAATAAGCTATCCCTAGCCCATCATGCTCAACCATTGGTCCATTCATGAAATACACTCGCATATTAGCTATATCCAATACTCAAGTACGATCATATTGCCTCCTAGTTGGTGCTTTTATAATATAAGATGGAGACTCAGATTCAAAATAAAAATTGCATCAAGTAAAAGAAAGGCCCTTCGCAGAGGGAAGTAGGGATTTGTAGAGGTGCCAGAGCTCAAAGCGAAAAACTTAGAGCTAAAAACATTTTGGGAGGTGTATCCATCCCACCAACGAAAACGACTTAGAGTTCCCAATACTTTCCATGCTTCGATATATCATAGGCGGTTCCCAAACAGAAAATAAAGTTTATTCTTTCTTCCACCATACTTTAACTTTCCATGGCTAACCGTATCCACGGGTGCCCTCCATACCAACACTTTCCAAGGAATTTATTATTTGATAACATAAGTAAATTCATTTTTTTCATTTCGGGACTGGGCATCCCTAATACCGTTGCCTTACTCTCATGCAATGACAAGTGTATAAACACTCATCGTGAGAATAACACATATAGCATGGAAAATATTAGCCACCCCTCACCGCTCCACGAGCGAAACAAACACACAAAAGAGAAGTTTATTTTGAAAATTAGAGATGGCACATGCAAATTTGCTTAGAACGGCATAAGAATACCGCATATAGGGAGATATAGTGGACTCATGTGGCAAAACTAGGTTAAAGGTTTTGGGATGCACAAGTAGTGATCATACTTAGTGCAAAATGAAGGCTAGCAAAAGATTGGGAAGCGACCAACCAAGAAACGAATAATCTCATAAGCGAGCATTAAGCATAACTAACACCGAATAATGCACCATAAGGACGATATAATTTCACTGCGTAACTATTGACTTTCGTGCTTGCATGGGGAATCACAAACCTTAACACCAATATTCTTACTAAAGCATAATTACTCATAAAGATGACTCACATATCACATCATCATATCTCAGAACTATTACTAAGAATCAAGTTTATGTTGTCCAATGATCTTCATGAAAGTTTTTATTATATCCTTCTTGTATATCTATCAATTTGGGACTAATTTTCATGTGTTGCTTTCCATAAGCTCAAACAAATATAAGTGAAGATCATGAGCATAATATGTCCTTCTCTCAAATTAATTTAAGTGAAGCAAGAGAGAATTTCTTGAAAATTTTACTAACTCTCAAATAAATCTAAGTGAAGCAAGAGAGCATTTCTTCAAAAATACTAAAGCACACCATGCTCAAAAAGATATAAGTGAAGCACTAGAGCAAGTCCATAACTCATAAAAGATTTAAGTGAAGCAAAGAGAGCAATTCTAACAAGTCATGACATAATTTTGGCTCTCTCAAATAGGTGTGTCCAGCAAGGGATCAAGAATTAAAATACAAAATAAAACAAGCAAAAGACTCGTATCATAGAAGACATTCCAATTAAAACACATAGTATGTGACGAATAAAAATATAGTTTCGAGTAAAATACCGATGGTTGTTAGAAGAAAGAGGGGATGACACTCGGGGGCATCCCAAGCTTAGTTGGTTGCTCATTTTTGGATAATAGCTTGGGATGCCGGGGCATCCCCAAGCTTAGGCCCTTCTACTCCTTATTCCATCATCCATCGTAAGATAACCCAAAACTTGAAAACTTCAATCACACAAAACTCAACAAAACCTTCATGAGATCCGTTAGTATAAGAATAATAAATCACTACTATAAGTGTTGTATTAAACCAATTAATATTTTGTGCTTGCATTATATCTACTGCATTCCAACTTTTCTATGGCAAAAACTCATCAAAGAAAACCATAGAGCCATCAAGATAAGCACACAACACAAAGAAAACAAAATCTGTCAAAACTGAACAGTTTGTAGGAATATGACTATTTCGAATACTTATGTAACTCCAAATGTTCTGAATAATTAGGATGATCTGAGATATTTTTATTTTGATCTACTACAAGTGGAATGGGTATTTTATCGCTCTCTAGTAAAAATTGTAAATTATTTTTGTGAGCGCAAAAGTTTCTGTTTTTTCAGCAAGATCAAACAACTATCACCCAAGAAGATCCTAAAGGCTTTACTTGGCACAAACACTAATTAAAACATAAAAAACACAATGTAACAGTAGAATAATATAATTGCTCTAATACTCAAAAACAGGAAGAAAAAGAAAAAATAAATTTTATTCATTGGGTTGCCTCCCAACAAGTGCTATAGTTTTACGCCCTTAGCTAGGCATAAAGCAAGGATCTAAGTCTTGTCATCTTTGGTTCGAGATCCATAAGATGCCCTCATGATTGATTCATATGGTGGCCTAATTATTGTTCTAGGAAAGTGTTCCATACCCTTCCTCAAAGGAAATTGGAACTTAATATTGCCTTCTTTCATATCAATCACGGCACCGATAGTGCATAAAAACGGTCTACCAAGAATAATTGGACAAGACAGATTGCAATCAATATCAAGAACAATAAAATCTATGGGCACATAATTTCTATTTGCAATAATAAGAACATCATTAGTTCTTCCCATAGGCTTTCTAATAGTAGAATCCGCCAAGTGCAAATTCAAAGAACACGATTCAAGATCGGTAAGACCAAGCACGTCACATAAAGATTTCGGAATAGTAGAAACACTAGGACCCAAGTCACACAAAGCAAAACATTCATAATTTTTAATCTTGACTTTGATAGTAGGTTCCCACTCATCATGCAGTTTTCTAGGAATTGAAACTTCTAATTCCAACTTTTCTTCAAAAGCTTTCATCATAGCATCAACAATATGTTTAGTAAAAGCTTTATTTTGTTCATAAGCATGGGGTGAATTTATAATGGATTGCAACAAAGAAATACAATAAATCAAAGAGCAACTAACATAATTAAAGTCTCTGTATTCCAAAAGAGTGGGCACATCACTAGCTAAAGTTTTGACCTCTTCAAACCCACTTTTATCAATTTTCTCAACAAGATTTTCACCCTCTGAAATATTGGGGAGCCTTGTACCTAAAGTTTCCTCTTCTCTAGTCCATTTTTCATCAATATTAATTTTACTTAACAAGGAATCAATAGAAGAAACACCAATCATTTTAAGATCTTCATCACTTTTGCGAAAGAAATCACTAGAAAATGTTATTTCTAAAAAATCTCGTTTAGCTCTAAGCATAGCGGTTCTTTTCTTACTTTCATCTATAGAAACATAAAGAGCTTTAATTGATTCATCAACCTTAGGCACAAAAAAATTTATCTTGAGATTTTCCACACCATGAGCAATTCTATCAACACTTCTAGACAAATCATCAATCTTATTCAACTTTTCTTCTATGGAAGTGTTGAAAACTTTTTGTGTATTGATAAATTCTTTAATAATATTCTCAAGATCAGAGGTGTTCTTGTTATTATTATAAGATTGATTTCCATAGGAATTACCATAATTATTAGAGGAACTACTAGGAGAAGGCCTAGGATTAAAATTACCTCTATAAGCATTGTTGTTGAAATTATTTCAAGAGATAAAATTCACATCTATGGCATCACTATTTTACTCAATCAAAGTAGACAAAGGCATATCATTAAGATCAATAGGACCTGATGCGACCTTCAACAGAAAAATGATGGCGAGAATAATTTGCCCAATCTTTCATAGTACGATGTCCAGCGATGATCTCAATTTATTTGACTTGAGACAACGTGGCGCTCGCGATCTTGTAGATGCAATCACCACGAAAACAACATGCACACCCAACAAAGGAAGTACGTGGACGATCTTCAATAGATCAGCAGAAATTGAAAGAAAATCAATCTCAAACTAGATTCACAAAGCCTTAATATAGAAATTCAACAGATATCTAGCGGCGGCTCCAAGAGACCCCGACTTGCCGATCTATTCATTGGTGAAAATAACCTAAAACCAAAAGCTGCCTTCGTACGCGGCCAGACTGGCCTTTAAATAGTGCTGTTGGGCACATGGGCCAAGCCCGACTCGTTTCCTTGGCTGGTTACTAAACGGATATGGACTAGAAAAAATACCTGGACTCTGTCGTCTCCTATTTCAAGTGATCACTACTAAACTAATTTAAAAATCCGGCACACTGATCACGAAAGGACAAAATACACTAGTACTACTGAGAAACTAAGAAAACGCATGCACCTTTCTGCTAAACTTTAAGATTGGCTTTGGCTCAAATATTTTCCGTCGTAGCAAGATTGCATGGGGTTCGAAAAGTAGGCTCCACTTCCTTCTTCGGAACAATTTGAAACTTGAATGTGCCAATCTATAGTACTTGTATCTCCGGAGCTATCTGCGTCATGTCCAGACTTTTTTTGTGTATTGTATCGATAGTAATAAATTGATTTCTTTTTCCAGTGCGTTTAGCTGGTACGACATACTTCTCCAGCAATGAAACATTTGTCTTCATAGGCAGTGTCACATCATGAGCACTTCTACTAGCAACCAATTTCACAAGAGCATCAACTTTTTCACTCAAAGAAGAAATTTCTTTAGCAGAATTAACTTTTATACTAGTAGGAGCTCTTTCAGTATTCCATTGCAAATAATTTGCCATAATATTATCAAGCAATTTTGTAGCTTCACCCAAAGTTATTTCCATAAAAGTACCACCCGCGGGGGAATATAAAAGACTACGAAAAATAAAATTCAACCCCGCATAAAAATTTGGTATGATCATCCAAAGATTTAACCAATGAGTTGGGCAATTCCTTAGCATCATTTACATCCTTTCCCAAGATTGTGCAACATGCTCATGTTGAAGTTTCTTGAAATTCATGATCTGGGTTCTAAGGGAAATACTTTTTGCGGGCGGAAAATACTTTGTGATAAAAGCATATTTGCACTTATTCCAAGAATCGATACTATTGCGAGGCAAAGAAGAGAACCAAATTTTTGTAGAATCTCGCAAAGAAATCGGAAATAATTTAATCTTGACCACATCATTGTCCACATCTTTTTCTTTGCATATCGCATAATTCCAGGAAGGTATTAAGATGGGACGCGGCATCCTCATTAGGAGTACCGAAAAATTGGTCTTTCACAACAAGATTCAACAAAGTGGTATTAAAATCACAAGTCTCCGCACTAGTGGTAGGAGGAGCAAGCGGAGTGCTGATAAAATCATTGTTGTTGGTATTTGAGAAATCACATAACTTGGTGTTCTCTTGAGTCATGATGACCACACAACAAGATTGTACTCAAAAATAGATCCGGCAAGAAAATGACGAACAGAAAAGAGGGGTGAATAAAATGTCAAATTTTTGTGAAGTGGGGGAGAGGAAAACGAGAGGCAAATGGCAAATAATGTAAATTGCAAGGGGATGAGATTTGTGATTATCAACCTGGTATATGTTGAAGATCCTCCCCGGCAACGGCGCCAGAAATTCCTTTTGATGTCGCTTGAAGCTACGTCGGTATTTCCCCAAAGAGGAAGGGATGATGCAGCAGAGCGGCGGTAGGTATTTCCCTCAGGTATGAAACCAAGGTTATCGAACCAGTAGGACAACCAAGCAACACAACATAAACAGCCCCTGCACATAGATAACAAATCCTCGCAACCTGACGTGTTAAAGGGGTTGTCAATCCCTTTCGAGTAACGGTGCCATAAATTGGTGCGTGACGGGAAAGAGGTATAATAGATTGAATAAATAGATCGCAAATAAAATAAAGTGCAGCAAAGTGTTTTTGGGTTTTTGGATTAATAGATCTGAAAATAAAAGCAAATAAAAGTAGATCGCAAAGGCAAATAATATGAGAAAGAGGCCCGGGGGCCGTAGATTTCACTAGTGGCTTCTCTCTAGAAAAATAGCAAACGGTGGGTGAACAAATTACTGTTGGGCAATTGATAGAACTTCAAATACTCATGACGATATCCAGGCATTGATCATTATATAGGAATCACGTCCAACATTAGTAGACCGACTCCTGCCTGCATCTACTACTATTACTCCACACATCGACCGCTATCCAGCATGCATCTAGTGTATTAAGTACATGAAGAAATGGAGTAATGCACTAAGAACGATGACATGATGTAGACAAGATCTATCTATGTAGAGATAGACCCCATCGTTTTATCCTTAGTAGCAATGATACATATGTGTCAGCTCCCCTTCTATCACTGGGATCAAGCACCATAAGATCGAACCCACTACAAAGCACCTCTTCCCATTGCAAGATAAATAGATCAAGTTGACCAAACAAAACCCAAATATCGGAGAAGAAATATGAGGATATAAGAGATCATGCATAAAAGAGATCAAAGAAACTCAAATACTTTCATGGATATAAAAAGATAGATCTGATCATAAACTCGAAGTTCATCGATCCCAACAAACACACCGCAAAAGAGTTACATCATATGGATCTCCAAGAGACCATTGTATTGAGAATCAGGAGAGAGAGATGAAGCCATCTAGATACTAACTACGGACCCAAAGGTCTACAAAGAACTACTCATGCATCATCGGAGAGGCACCAATGGAGGTGGTGAACCCCATCCGAGATGGTGTCTAGATTGGATTTGGTGGTTCTGGACTCTATGGTGGCTGGATCAATATTTTGTCAACTCCCCAAGGGTTCTGGGAATATTGGGGTATTTGTAGAGCAAAGAGGTGGTCCGAGGGGCACCCGAGGTGGGCACAACCCACCAGGGCGCGCCTGGAACTCCTAGCATGCCCTGGTGGGTTGTACATCCCTCAGGGCACCCCCTAGGTGCAGCCAGGGCCCGTTGTGTTCCTTTTGGCCCATAAAAATTCTCCATAAAGTTTCGTGGAATTTGGTCTCCGTTTGATATTGATTTTCTATGATGTAAAAAACATGGAAGAAACAACAACTGGCACTTGGCACTATGTCAATAGGTTAGTACCAAAAATGACATAAAATGACTGTAAAATGATTATAAAACATCCAAGATTGATAATATAACAGCATGGAACAATAAAAAATTATACAAATATCATCCAACTCCTCACAGACCAGCGAGCCTACGAAGGAATTACTCACTCCCAGTGGGGAGCATCATGGAATTGGCGATGGAGAAGGGTTGGTGATGACGAAGATCGAAGATCCCCCTCTTCGAAGGCTCAAACGGACTCTAGATCTGGCATCCCAATGAAGAACAGGAGGTGATGTCAGCTTCGTCTCGTGAAACGCGATAATACTTCCTCCCTGATTTTTTTGGAAATGTGTGATTTTATAGCATCGGTTTCAGGGTCTGCGGGGCCACTAGGTGGGGAAAACCCACCTGGGTGCGCCTGGGGTGGGGGCAGGCGTGCCCTGGTGTGTTGTGCCCACCCAGGTGCCCCCTCCGGTGGTTCTCAGCTCCAGAAATTCTCATTTATTGTATAAAAAATCCTCACAAAGTTTCGGTCCATTCCGAGAACTTTTATTTTTGCACAAAAAACAACACCGTGGTTCTTCTGCTGAAAACAATGTCAATCCGGGTTAGTTTCATTCAAATGATGCAAATTAGAGTCCAAAACAAGAGGAAAAGCGTTAGGAAAAGTGGATACGACAGAGACGTATCAGTATGGGGCAATGAGATATTCATGAACCAGCTTCAAGAGAGGAAACTGATAAAGATTGTTATTAAAATGGTTCAAAAGATGTCAATCGAACTATTTGTTTACACTTTATGTAAGACAACAGTGAACTATAGCATGGTAAGTAAGAACTCTGTAGCCTTGTTTTTACTACCCATAATGAGTTTCGTTAGATGACAATGTCTGAATCTTTTTCCTTTGTAGTGGATCCCAAAGTAGTTTACTCCAGGTTACCTCTCAAACTACATGATTGGCGGCCGGCCATCAGAAGGGGTTGGACTAGAGTCATGTGTGCCTTCTGCATCGAGGAGAGCACAATAGGGGCATTCCACTTCACCTTGTTCAGCAACCACAATGTCTCTCGTCTCTTTCTTTACCATCTTTTATTGTACAAGTATACAACCCTGGTTCATTATTCATTGTTTAGTGCTTATGTAATTCTTTTTTTGATGTAATTCTTGAACATATGTACCTGTGAACCGAATAATGCATTGGTTGTTGAACCTGATGGATATTAATGAAGTTATAGCCTACTTTCAAATTGAAATTCGGTACAATTTTAAATAGCAACAATTAAATTAGGGTGAAAATACACTCTACAGGTCATTACGGCGCACACGGTCTATAAAGCAAAGTGTGTGTGATATACATCATACTTCGACATGGTTCACGGAGAGGAAACATGTGTAACCATGCACACAGTTGTCATTTGCAAAGCATGTGTGATGTTAGACAATATCACGAGTGGTGCGGGAAAACTAAATGTGTGTGATTGTCGCCTTATCGTACGCAGTTTACAATCATGAACTGTTTGTGATGTGGCGCGCATCATAAACATAGAGCCAGTTTCGTACATGCCTAGAGAAATACCGTGCCTGGATTGTGCCTGGTATTAGGTAAAACCACAGAAGTCCGACTGCTAGGGTAATGCCAGCACACACGAGTAGCAAGGATGGAGTGTTTGGGAGATTAGATATATCCCAAACAGTTGTGTGAAGAAACGTGTTTGGGATAGGTGCGGGCATCGCATACGCATTGTTCTAGAAATGTTTGCATTCCTACTCCCTATCCCAGATGGTTTCTAGGTCGTGTGAGAAGGACCCCCCTATCGCCCACACTCATTAGGTGACGATTTAAAATGTCGTCACAAAAAGGGGTTGAAAACCATTTGTATTGCATCTCGTTGTACCAGTGATGTCTCACATGTATCCCATAATCTTTAAGAGTTTGGGCCATCCAAAGTAATTGAGCACAACATAATCTCGTGGCAATGTATTTCTCTCTGTTGGTTGATAGAGATACCGAATTTTGTTTCTTGGAAGACCAAGAGACAAGATCTACCAAGAAATTGATATGTACCTGACATGGACTTTTTATCAACCTTGTCACCGGCATAGTACGAGTCTGAATAGCCAACAAGATCAGAAGATGACCTCTTAGGGTACCAAATGCCAAAGTTTGGTGTATGAATAAAATATCTCACTATCCTTTTCACGGCCTTAAGATGACATTTTTTAGGAGCAGCTTGATATCGTGCACACATGCACACACTGAGCATAATATCGGGACGGGAGGCACAGAGATATAATAATGAACCAATCATGTATTGATAAACCTTTTGGTTAACCGGGTTGCCATGCTAAATCAAGTCAAGATGTCCACTAGTAGGCATGGGTGTCTTCATACCTTTGCTTTCTTGCATGTCAAACTTCTTGAAAAGATCCTTGGTATACTTTGTTTGTGAGACAATGGTACTTTCCTCAGTTTTCTTGATTTATGAACCAATGAAAAATTTGAGTTCATGCATCATAGACATCTCTTTGCCGACATTAGCCTTCCAAACTTTTCACTAAAATGAGGGTTACTAGAGCTAAATATGATATCGTCAACATAGATTTGGCACACAAATAGTTCTCCATTAACCCTTTTAGTGAAATGAGTAGAATAAACTTACCCAATTTCAAAACCTTTTTCAATAAGAAACTTAGTCAAGCATTTATACCAAGCTCTAGGGGCTTGTTTAAGACCATAAAGAGCTTTGTGAAGTTTGTAGACAGGGTTAGGTTTCTTGGGTTTAACAAAGCCAGGAGGTCATTTAACATAAACTTCCTCCTCAATTTCACCATTTAGAAAAGCACTCTTAATATTCATTTGGTATAAGGTGATATCATGGTGATTGGCATAAGCAAGTAAAATGTGACTGGACAACGGGGGCATATGTCTCACCATAGTCCATACCTTCGACTTGAGTGTAGCCTTGAGCAACGAGACGGGCCTTGTTGCGTACAATTTGTCCATCCTCATCTTGCTTATTTAGGAACACCCACTTGGTTCCAATAACATTTTGATCATCGTTGGGCTTCTCAACCAATGTCTACACTTGGTTTTGCTCATAGTTGTGTAGCTCTTCATGCATAGCATTTATCCAATCTGGATCCTCAAGGACTTCTGCTACCTTAATAGGTTCGATGCTAGAAATGAATGAGTACTATTCACAAATGTTAGCCAAATGAGGTTTAGAGTGAGTGATTCTCCTGGTGTTAATGTCGTCGAGGATTTGTTCAACGAGATGATTCAATGAGACTCTTGCTCTAACTCGAGAGAGATTTTACTTGGGTTGCGGCGGAACATCCTCATCGTCATCTTCTTTTTCTTCATTGTTTGTGGCAATGTCGTTCACTTGCGGAAGTGGAGAAGGAGGTCGAGGTGGGTCATCATGTTGTACTTCCTCATTCCCTTCATCTTGATGTGTTCCACTTGTGGATGCCTCCATGTCAACTAGTGGTTTACCTTGATATGAAGTTGAATGGACGAAGTACTCTCCTTCACCTCCGTTGGACGGATCTTGCCAATGGACAAATCTTGAATTGCTTCCGAGGGTTCTTTGTATCCTACATCAATTGGCAGTTGCTCTAATTCCGAGTCGTTAGATTCATCAAACTTCACATCTACCACCTCTTCAACCTTTCGGGTGAAATTGTTATAGACACGGTAAGTGTGAGATTTTGAGATGTAACCGAGTAGGAAACCTTCATGAGATTTAGGGGCAAATTTTGAATGGCGATGCTTATCAAGAATGTAGCACTTTGAGCCAAATACCCCAAAGTATCCAACTTGGGGTTTGTTACCGGTGAGTATCTCGTATGACGTTTTGCTGAGAAGCTTGTGAAGATATAGTCGATTTGTAGCATGACAAGTTGTCTTAATCGCTTCTGCCCAAAAGAGTCTTGGTGTCTTGTATTCATCAAGTATGGTTCTTGCCATCTCAATAAGTCTCCGGTTCTTCATATCAACAACTTCATTATGTTGAGGTGTGTACGTAGCCGAGAACTCATGTGAAATGCCTTCTTCGTCAAGAAAGGTATCCACATTGGTGTTCTTGAACTCCGCTCCATTATCACTTCAAACCTTCTTGGTCTTCACTTCAAATTGATTTTGGGCCTTCCTAGCAAATTTCTTGAAGGTCTTTTGGACCTGCGATTTGTCAACAAGAAAGAACACCCACGCAAATCTTGAAAAATCATCAACAATGACCAGATCGAAAGAGTTACCACCAAGGCTCTTATAAGCATTGGGACGGAAGAGATCCATGTGAAGTAGCTCAAGTGGTCTCCGTGGTCATGATGTTCTTCACGGGATGCCTTCCTCCAACTTGTTTTCCTGCTTGGCAAGCACTACAAAGTCTATCCTTGTCAAATATAACATCTTTAACACCAAGGATATAATCACCTTTGATAAGTTTATCAAGATTTCGCATGCCAACGTGTCCTAACCTTCTATGCCATAACCAGCCTTTAGAAGATTTAGCAATTAAACAAGAACGAGGTTGGGCTCTCTTAGTGAAATGAAAAATGTATGTATCACCTCTACAGATACTGGTAAAGTCCATATTATGATTATCTCGATCAAACACTTGGTAATCTACTTCGGTAAATAGAACACTGAAACCAAAGTCAGCTAGTTTAGATACGGAAAGGAGATTTTAACCAAGAGATTCACATAACATTTTGAATAGAGCTATCATTGGATATGGCCACCTTATCAAGGCCAAGTACCTTACCCTTGGAGTTGTCTCCAAAAGTCACATACTTGCATGGACCATCATTTTTGGCAAGCTCAAGGAACATGTCTTTATCTCCAGTCATGTGATTGGTACATCCGCTATCAAGAATCCACTCTTTTCCTCCGGATATGTTGTTTCAAAGATTCGCCATAAGAGTAACATTCCTCATAGTCTTCTCACATTCAATGTCAAATTCTGCATCCTCATCATAATAGCCATGCTCAATATCATCATCATCATCATCATGCATGTGGTGATCACCTAGTTCAAATGATTCTTAGATTTATGACCATCACAATGTGCAAGTTTGTGAATTATAATGGTTTCCGTGATGATGCTACTAATGGTTCCAACATCACCCTTAGCACGCATAAGGTCATGGAGCTCAAATAGACATTCATCAAAATTGGGATCACTGGGATCCATCTTATGAAAAGCAATGGACTTTTGAAGAATTTCATTCAGATTTTTCAAGGAATAATTTGGCAAGCATTCCTCAAGATAATTCCATATAGTATATGTGCATTCAAAGGTTTGCAAGCAAACAAGCACATTTCTAGGCTATCCTCTAATGATAAGATTGATAGTCCTAAGATTGTGAACCATGTCAAGATACTCATCGGGGGTAGGATGCAAAGGATCAGTGAGAGGCACATAAGGGCTAAGAATATACTTGCTCAAATTATATTCATTGAAAATCTCAAGTATCTCATTTTCCCAAGAACCGTAAAACTCCCCATAAATAGTAGGCACTCTATGTCTAAGACTCCCAAACATAGACTCATCCATCTTACTCCAATGGTAGTTAAACCAAAGCAATGGAGACCAAAGCTCTGATACCAATTGAAAGGAACGAGAAGATGGGTCTAGAGGGGGTGATTAGACCCTTACCAAGTAAAAGTGGCAGTTTTTAGATTCTGCAAGTTAAGGTTGAGTTTAGCACATGTTAATAGGCACACAATACAGTTTGCACAAGCATAGCAATAGTATGAGAAACGGAAAGAGTAAGGCATGCAAGTGTGCGAATATAAAGGGATGGGATTTGAGTGTGCACACGCAATGGAGACGCAGATAATTTTTGGCGTGGTTTTGATAGGTGGTACTATTGTACATGCATGTTGATGGAGACTTCAACGCACGAAGGGTAACAGCTGCGCGAGTCCGTGGAGGGCTCCACCCACGAAGGGTCCACGAAGAAGCAACCTTGTCTATCCTACCATGGCCATCACCCACGAAGGACTTGCCTCAATAGGGTAGATCTTCAGGAAGTAGGCGATCTCCTTGCCCTTACAAACTTCTTGGTTCAACTCCACATCATGCCGGAGGCTCCCAAGCGACACCTAACCAATCTAGGAGATACCACTCTCCAAAAGGTAATAGATAGTGTGTTGATGATCAACTCCTTGGTCTTGTGCTTCAAATGATAGTCTCCCCAACACTCAGCTCTCTCTCGCATATTTGGATATGGTGGAAGAAGGATTTGAGTGGAAAGCATCTTAGGGAAGGCTAGAAATCAAGGTTCAAATGGTAGGAATGGAATCTCTTGATCTAAACACATGAGTTGGTGGTTCTCTCTCGGAAAATGAATGGTGGAAGTGTAGGAACGTTCTAATGGCTCTCCTCAATGAGGAAGAAGGGGTGGAGGGGTATATATAGCATCCTGTCAGGACCCCGACTTAATGCCACATCGATCTAGCATGTAACACCCCATATCACTTTGCGGCCTCACGCACGGTATTCCCACGGGTGTCGCCTTACCTTTGCCCGGGACCGTTTGCGTCTTTTGGCACACGTATATGAAAGTGTCGCTAGCATCCATATGGTAAGGAGCCCGGGCTAACATGGCTAGTCGTAAACCCAAAGTGGCACAAACTTACAGGGACAGGCATCCATGACCCAACATCGAACGTGTCGGTCATCAGCGAGTAAATCCAGGCTGTAGCACTGGGCTAGCAGGACTCCGGTGAACCGGGCTGTAGCGGGCTAAGAGGACTCCGGTATTCATCGCGTGACATTTCCCCGAAGGGACAGACACAGGAACGAAGAAGGACACACGCCGGCCAGCCTAAGTGTTCCGGAGCAGTAGCAAGCTACCATAGCTCAGTGGAAACACTAGGAGACATTTCCCGGTAAGAGAGGCTACTAAGGATAAACAACTAGATAGTCAGATCCCACACATACCAAGCATTTCAACAACATACACACAATATGCTCGATATGTGCAGATACAACATGGCATCACAACATGACTCTATGACTCAAGTAATTATTCAATAGGCTCCGAGGAGCGAGATATTACAATCATGGGTCTCATGACCCGACACTCAGAGCATACAAATCAAGCACATGCGGAAGCTTAACATGTCTGAGTACAGACATCTAGGAATGAGAAAGGCTGAGAAGCATGACTATCTACCAGATCCTGCCGAGGGCACAAGATCGTAGCTGAGGTAACAAGCTAAACGTCGAAGTCCACGTGGAACTACTAGTGAGACTGAAGTCTCTCCGCAAAACATAAAATAGGCAAACGTGAGTACAAATGTACCCAGCAAGACTTACATCAGATCTATCTACATATGCATCATTATCAACAAGGGGGTGGAGGGGTTTGACTGCAGCAAGCCAGCTTTGACTCGGTGGCTATCCTAAACTACGACTGCAAGTAACTCTTTTGAGATGGCGCACACGAGTCCACATATTCACCATATCAATACACCACTATGGATTCGCTCCCGTCTCCCTACGAGAACGCCATCCATAGCACTCACACTTATCTTGCGTGTTTTAGAGTATCCACTTTCACTTGTCTATGAACTGTACAAGGGGTCCAAGTTTCCATATCCGAGGAATCCGGCTATTCGAATAGATGATGTTAACCCTGCAGGGGTGTACTTCTTCACACACGCTTTCGCCACTTATCGCCCTGTACACGTCATGTACCTCGGCAACCTTCAAGCGGAAGCCGGGCGAGGGAGTCGGCCACGACCTGACTAACCGAACAAGTCTCTAGTCCAGGTTTATCGCCTATTCGGGTTCCATCCGCAAGGAGATCCGGCCGGGGTGTCGCTTACGGCCCCAAACGATGTGAGCAGGGTTCCCAAGCCCACCATCCGGGTGCCACTTGGTACACCGTGCCACTGTGCCTAGTCTGTCCCAAGCCCACATGTACCGGGTGCCACTTGGTAGACTACTAACACTACCTACAAACACCAGAAACTAGTTGCAACTCCTGGACAGAGATCATGTTGATTAATAAGTCGAGAGGGGTCGAGTTACCGGAACCCAATGTGTGGTAGTAACTGGTCATGGATCACAAACACAGAACTCAGTTCCTGAGGACGGCTGCAATGAGACAACCCACCATGTACTCCTACATGGCCTCTCACCGCTACCTTTACCAAATCGTGTTCACACACTTAGTTTACCCATAGTAGGACATGTTCACACGCCTCTGATTCATCCCCGATGAATCAGACCTGACTCAACTCTAAGCAGTAGCAGGCATGACAAACAAGCATGAATGAGTAGGCACATCAGGGCTCAAACAACTCCTACTCATGCTAGTGGGTTTCATCTATTTACTGTGGCAATGACAGGTCATGCAAAGGATAAAGGGTTCAGCTACCGCAGCAAGTATCAAATATGTCGTTGTTGTCCTAATGCAGTAAAAGAGAGCAAGAGCGAGAGAGTGGGATTTTATCGGAATGAACAAGGGGGTTTTGCTTGCCTGGCACTTCTGAAGATAATATAGCTCTTCATCGGTGTCATTGATCACATCGTTGGTACACGTCTATCGAGAGGGGACAATTACCGGCAAATACAGAAAAACACGATCAATGCAATGCACAATATGATGCATGCTATGACATGGCAATATGAATGTGTTTTGGGCTAATGCACCTAAAACCAGATTAAATGAAGTTGGTTTGAATCCAAGATTCAAATTCAAACTCCATATGTGGTTACTTAAATGTCATTCACTTCATTTGCCCTAAACAGTAGTGATAAGTTGTTCTAACATGCATGTAAATGGTACAGATGGATAGATTGGATTTTTCTGATAATTTTTCATATATAATTTATTTAATTTGGAGTTACGGTTGAATTTCTATGATTTATTGAAGTTTTAGCTATTTTCTGGAATTTCCTGATTATTTTTAAATCCAGAAAATACTTATTGCGTCAGCCCCACGTCACAGTGACGTCAGCAGGGTCAACTGGGCGCCCCAGGTCAAACCTGACGTGTGGGGGCCACACGTCAGTGACACAGGAGCTAATCCCGGTCAAACCCAGTGCTAACTGAGGTTTGACCAGGGGTGGGGCCCACAGTCAGTGGCCTAGGGGGTTGGTTAGGGCGTCATTAGCGCTAATTAAGCGTGCCACGTCGGCAGTCGCCGGAGTTTCGCCGGCGGCGACCATTCCGCACGGCGGCGCGGCTCGGATTTGAGCTAGGGGCGATGGTTTGGCGCGCGGTTTGGCTCAGTAGAACGTCCGCGACGCGGCGCGTCCAGCGGTGGCTGTAGCCGCGGCTAGGGTGGCCGGAGCCGACGACGGCGATGGCAAGTGCGGCGGCCGGAGCTTCGGGTTCGAGCGGGGCGAGGCCATAGAGGACGGGAGGGATGGCTAAGGGGCTCGCCGAGCTCCTGAAGATGCTAGGAGCACGGTGCCGTGCTCGGTTTCGAGCCTTGCTGGCTGCAGTGACGGCGGCGACATCGCCGGCGGCGTGGGGTTCTCGGCTCGTTGTGAACGGCGGCTAGAGAGGGAGGTAGGGCACGGGGAGAGGGGGAATCGGGTCAAGGCTCACCGCGGAGCTGCAGGGAGGGTTAGTGGGCTCGGGGGCGCGCCGGAGTGGCCGAATCGACGGAGAAGGGCGCCGGGGCCGAAGCTTGAAGACGATGGCGATGGCGGCTGCTCGGGGCCCTTCTGGTCGCGTGAGACGATGAGGAGGACGAGGGCGAAACAACGGAGCTCTGGGAGGCGTCGGGGAGGCGAGAGGGTGGTGGTGGCCGCGGCGAACAGCGTCAGTGGCGACGGGCTCCGCTCGGTGGAGGAGAGAGGGAGCCAGAGAAAGGGGGAAGAAGGCACGGGGAGAGTGCGAGGCCTGGGAGGGTGCGTGGCGTCGCGGACGGGGTCCAGGGCGACGAGAGGAAGCAGGAGGTGGCCAGGGGGAAGCAGGAGGTGGCCGAGGCCTCTCGGGCGCGCGCCACGCCTCGCCTCTGTTCGTCCTCCTGGCAGAGGAGGAAGATGACAAGGGGGAGGAGGTGGGCTGGGCCGGCTGGGCCGGTCCTGTTGGGCCACCAGGTGGCCTTCACAGGTAAATCCAGGTGGTTCTGCTCTCCTTTTTTTTGTTCTGTTTGTTTTATTTAATTTATTTTGCCACTGTTTTGAATTTAAAATAATTCAAACAATGCCAAAAACTCCTCTGAATATTTTATATTGCTAGATGGACTTTTCCAAAAGCTTATAAAATATTTCAGGGGTATTTGAAATTATATTCTAATTATATGAATATAATTCAAATTCAAATAGCTAATGAATTAAATCCAAAGTCCCAAAAATAATTCCTTAAAAATGTTCAATATTTTGGTTGGGACCAGAACCCTTACCAAAAATTATCAAACATTTAAGGAGAGCATTTTGGAGCAATGAATGAGATTTCTAGGGGTTTTGCCCCTCTTTTATTTAGGGTTTTGAGGCTTCCAATTTCCCTCAGTTCAAATTTCAGAATTTAAACATGATTCACACACGAAGCTAGCCTAGAGCATTACCAGAAGCTAGGGATGTGACAACTCACCCCCACTAAACAAGAATCTCGTCTCGAGATTCAAGCGTAGGGTAGGATGAAGGGGAAATGCAAACTAGTACAATCTTCACGATCCAGGTTGCACTTCAAATGAACGTTGATTTGAACACCATCTTTGTCTTGTCGTCTTGCTCTGAGAACTCCAGCTAATCATGACAAGAAGAGGAAAGGAAAACTCTGGAAGGATCGGTCTTCTCGAAGGTCGAACAACTCAGGATTAACTCCCGGAATGTGACATAGCAACATCTCTCGAGCTGAGAGACGAAGCATACCTCTAGAGGGATGGAGTGGAGCAGGTGACGAGGTTCACTAGGTAGACAACAATTCCAGACTTAAGAATGTGGCGATCGGTTGTCAACGTAGCGAGGAGTTGAATTGCCATGACACCACGACGAAACATCCTAGAGAAGGGTGATTCGTAGATTATTATCTTAAGTGGCAAAAAGAATTACCTTTGATATAGAGATCATTGAGACTCTCTATATCAGCCGAATTCAAATCACAGCAATCGATTGGCGGGGGTCGGTAGAATGGCATACTCGGACTTGGATGATGTGGATTACCTTGTTGAAGACAACGTAATGGATGAATTTGCTTATCACCGGAGATGGAAGAGACCCATGGTAGAATGGCACATTGGCGGTGCAAGCTAGGAACAAAATGCAAATGCTGGGAAAGATTCTGGTAACTGGGGAAGAACCCAACCATAGAGAGTGAATTCACTGTTTGAAAGGATCATAGCATTGCCGAGGAAACTGAGAGCAAACCCAGTTAGTGCCGATGATAACACGTAGCGCTTGTGCGTGCTCTCAAGAACTTGAGCATTTCCATAATCATCAAGGTTTTACCAACATCCGTGTCAAGGATCCTGGCAACACAACTTGCTACCATGATGAATGATGATGGATGATGCAGATGCAAAGGAAGATAACACTTTCTCAGATTTCACCTTAGCGAGGCCAAGGAAACAAAATCTGGATGATCGACCGAGAGACATTTAGCACTCCGCTTCTAATGTTCTCCTTGACGTGCTAGTGTAACCCATTCATAGATATGGTTTGATAACTAGAACATCAAGTAAAGGTCGGACTTCGGGAGCAATAAAATCCATAAGGAACAGTTACGGAGGTAAATCCTACGAAATCCTTATGGGGAGGTGGCCAACTTCCTCAAACAAGATACTACAATAATAGGTCTTCCGGCTGGGTGTGTTGGCCACGGCATCCACTTTACCGGTTATCGAGGGACCAATATTATAGTTCTTGGGAAATATTTCAACCATCATATCTGCCTGAGACTCAGATCTGGTTGGTGTCAGGATATTCCAGACTCATCGAGTCTAGGAAGAAAAATGAAAGTTTGCAACACAAATCGACGAGATGACGTTGCGAGATTCTCAGGAAATGAACTACGATAGCAAGCTCCAAAACATGAGCTGGTTCTGCTACAAACATGTGAACACGTTGTTCCAGACAAGCATGCCCACAGGGTAGTCTTACAATAAAACACTACCGAGTTCTGGTTGGGAGCCATCATCGAGGATATCGAAGTCTTTACGCAAGTCCATGGATTAGATCCCAAGCATCGACTTCTTTTCCTTGAACGAGTCAATCAGTGGCTTGGTGTGCTAGGATATACATATGGAATGAAGATGATCAGTCTAACAGACCACAGAATTCTTCGCACGTGCATGACCGACTTGGGATGATTCCAAAGGAGCAAAAACAAACTTTCCCGAATTCACGACGGCAACTTACATCAAAATGCACGTGAATCAAAGAAAGTCACTCCTTTCATCAAACAAGTACTTCATGAGCTAGCATGAAGAAAATGCTTTCAAAAGTTTCCAACACTAACTTAATGTTCAACAACATCATGGGGAAGATAAGAATGTTGTCAATGGGCTCAACAACAACTCATCGGAATTTCCATATCACTGGACTTCCACCATCATGTGAACACGGTGATAGCATTTGTCAGACCCAAAAGATATAATGGTGTATGCTCGAGGGATCAACCACGAGTAAGACAACATTACGAACATCGTTGGTTCTAACTTGATTTGACGATAGCCCACACTCAAATCAAAGGATTGATAAGACAATAGGTCCAGCAACTGATCACAGGGACCAATCGATGAAGATATCATCTTTCTTCAACACACACTACACAAGAATATCCCTTTGGAACGAACTAAGTCAGGCAAGCTTTTATCTTCCAACCCTCCAAGTTGTCGTTTAGCTTAACCAACTAGCTCAGGGATATCTAACACCGATTCTTGGAGAGAAGGTGGTTCACAAGAAACCAACTTGATCACGAGCTCAACATAGCGGTCAGGTGACAACCTGGTAATACTTCCGAGAAGATCTTCGGAAATCACGAACCACCGATATGTTACTAAGCTCGAAAACAATCTTGCTTTTCAGGGCAAGACGATATGATCAAATGGGTGAGGACTTGACAAGATCCTAACTCATCAATCGAAGGGTGCACCAAAATAAGGACTAGGTAGCACGATCAATCTTAGAATGGTGATTCAATAACCAACATACTAAGAATAAGATTATTGTCCACTAACTACCAAGCAATGGGGTTGCTAGGAGTATTGAGTGCACACATCATGATTCACTTGTTGGCACTCGGCTGCAACAACACGGAACCGAGGAATGAAAAAGGATAGCGAGAAGTATCACTATGTCAAGAATTCACAAAAGGTGGTGCAATTCTCATGAAATTCCTGTCGTAAAGAAGGTAATACTTCAGGGTAGAGCAGACCAGAAGCTGGATTGTAATTTGATCTGCGGAACACAACTACTTTGACCCAATCCTAAATATGGATGAGGTACTGGAGTTTGTTTCTCCAAGTCACTCAGGACAGTATGGCTTGACGGACCACAAGAGTAATAAGCATTGATAACACGAATGCACAATTACTCCTGACTATCAATTGATAGACGAGGGCCAGGAAACAACTAAAGAGGGACAACTCAAAGGAACATATGATTTTCTGAGTTGTGAATGCATAGATTAGCATGTCGAACGAGTTTAACATATTTCTTCCGGACAATCCATGCGGAAAGGTAGAACTGGCAGAGTCACAATGTAGAATCGAGAACCCATCGAGAGCACTCTGATTGTGATCTTTCGATCATCGAGGAACATCTGCCATAAGCGGTTCATAGTATTTGGAAGAAAGGAATACCACGAACATCGAGGACTAATGCAAAGGTTACTAATAACCTAAAGGAACGAGCAAAACTATCAACATGAAGCAAGTAGGGTGAATCTCGGGTTCAAAACCCAAGGAGTAGAATACCTACTACTAAATGGCATCACGGGATGCTTTCGATAATGACGGCCAGAGTCATCACACTGGAACATAAATCATGGCTAGACTACTAGATGATCCCCGGAGACACCTAGGGTCATAATAGTAACTCCAACATAATGTCAAGGCAATAGAATACCTCAACTCAACAATTAGTGTGATTGAGCTGGCATAAAGGAACATCGAAACCAGAGGGAAAGGATTTTGCAAATGCATCAGACTATTTAGAAACCTGGAATGACTCGGACAGCATAACGGCTGTAAATGCTCAGAAAAGATTTGAGACATTCACAAAAATGGTGGCATAACCACTCAGAAGCACAATATCAAGGTTTCGAGATCAACAGTTAATGTACGGAAGTAGTAGAAACTGAACTCAAGCTTAAATCCAACAATCTATAAGTCTACGGATTAGTAACACGTGATCCTAATAGAAAGAAGAGATAGCCTAGTTCTTAATCCCCGTAGGAAAGATAAGATGACTCAGATCAGAAGGGCATAAGGTATAAGGAGTAAAAAGAGCCTTACGTTCCATCCCACAATCAATTCCCTTATATAACTAAAGAATTTCTAGACTCAACTTCGACCAGTTTGGCTTGGTAATCCTACAGGCAGTCAAGCTCTGATACCAACGCTGTCAGGACCCCGACTCAATGCCACATCGATCTAGCATGTAACACCCCATATCACTTTGCGGCCTCACGCACGGTATTCCCACGGGTGTCGCCTTACCTTTTCCCGGGACCGTTTGCGTCTTTTGGCACACGTATATGGAAGTGTCGCTAGCATCCATATGGTAAGGAGCCCGGGCTGACATGGCTAGTCGTAAACCCAAAGTGGCACAAACTTACAGGGACAGGCATCCATGACCCAACATCGAACGTGTCGGTCATCAGCGAGTAAATCCAGGTTGTAGCACTGGGCTAGCAGGACTCCGGTGAACCGGGCTGTAGCGGGCTAACAGGACTCCGGTATTCATCGCGTGACATTTCCCCGAAGGGACAGACACAGGAACGAAGAAGGACACACGCCGGCCAGCCTAAGTGTTCCGGAGCAGTAGCAAGCTACCATGGCTCAGTGGAAACACTAGGAGACATTTCCCGGTAAGAGAGGCTACTAAGGATAAACAACTAGATAGTCAGATCCCACACATACCAAGCATTTCAACAACATACACACAATATGCTCGATATGTGCAGATACAACATGGCATCACAACATGACTCTACGACTCAAGTAATTATTCAATAGGCTCCGAGGAGCGAGATATTACAATCATGGGTCTCATGAACCGACACTCAGAGCATACAAATCAAGCACATGCGGAAGCTTAACATGTCTGAGTACAGACATCTAGGAATGAGAAAGGCTGAGAAGCATGACTATCTACCAGATCCTGCCGAGGGCACAAGATCGTAGCTGAGGTAACAAGCTAAACGTCGAAGTCCACGTGGAACTACTAGTGAGACTGAAGTCTCTCCGCAAAACATAAAATAGGCAAACGTGAGTACAAATGTACCCAGCAAGACTTACATCAGATCTATCTACATATGCATCATTATCAACAAGGGGGTGGAGGGGTTTGACTGCAGCAAGCCAGCTTTGACTCGGTGGCTATCCTAAACTACGATTGCAAGTAACTCTTTTGAGATGGCGCACACGAGTCCACATATTCACCATATCAATACACCACTATGGATTCGCTCCCGTCTCCCTACGAGAACGCCATCCATAGCACTCACACTTATCTTGCGTGTTTTAGAGTATCCACTTTCACTTGTCTATGAACTGTACAAGGGGTCCAAGTTTCCATATCCGAGGAATCCGGCTATTCGAATAGATGATGTTAACCCTGCAGGGGTGTACTTCTTCACACACGCTTTCGCCACTTATCGCCCTGTACACGTCATGTACCTCGGCAACCTTCAAGCGGAAGCCGGGCGAGGGAGTCGGCCACGACCTGACTAACCGAACAAGTCTCTAGTCCAGGTTTATCGCCTATTCGGGTTCCATCCGCAAGGAGATCCGGCCGGGGTGTCGCTTACGGCCCCAAACGATGTGAGCAGGGTTCCCAAGCCCACCATCCGGGTGCCACTTGGTACACCGTGCCACTGTGCCTAGTCTGTCCCAAGCCCACATGTACCGGGTGCCACTTGGTAGACTACTAACACTACCTACAAACACCAGAAACTAGTTGCAACTCCTGGACAGAGATCATGTTGATTAATAAGTCGAGAGGGGTCGAGTTACCGGAACCCAATGTGTGGTAGTAACTGGTCATGGATCACAAACACAGAACTCAGTTCCTGAGGACGGCTGCAATGAGACAACCCACCATGTACTCCTACATGGCCTCTCACCGCTACCTTTACCAAATCGTGTTCACACACTTAGTTTACCCATAGTAGGACATGTTCACACGCCTCTGATTCATCCCCGATGAATCAGACCTGACTCAACTCTAAGCAGTAGCAGGCATGACAAACAAGCATGAATGAGTAGGCACATCAGGGCTCAAACAACTCCTACTCATGCTAGTGGGTTTCATCTATTTACTGTGGCAATGACAGGTCATGCAAAGGATAAAGGGTTCAGCTACCGCAGCAAGTATCAAATATGTCGTTGTTGTCCTAATGCAGTAAAAGAGAGCAGGAGCGAGAGAGTGGGATTTTATCGGAATGAACAAGGGGGTTTTGCTTGCCTGGCACTTCTGAAGATAATATAGCTCTTCATCGGTGTCATTGATCACATCGTCGGTACACGTCTATCGAGAGGGGACAATTACCGGCAAATACAGAAAAACACGATCAATGCAATGCACAATATGATGCATGCTATGACATGGCAATATGAATGTGTTTTGGGCTAATGCACCTAAAACCAGATTAAATGAAGTTGGTTTGAATCCAAGATTCAAATTCAAACTCCATATGTGGTTACTTAAATGTCATTCACTTCATTTGCCCTAAACAGTAGTGATAAGTTGTTCTAACATGCATGTAAATGGTACAGATGGATAGATTGGATTTTTCCGATAATTTTTCATATATAATTTATTTAATTTGGAGTTACGGTTGAATTTCTATGATTTATTGAAGTTCTAGCTATTTTCTGGAATTTCCTGATTATTTTTAAATCCAGAAAATACTTATTGCGTCAGCCCCACGTCACAGTGACGTCAGCAGGGTCAACTGGGCGCCCCAGGTCAAACCTGACGTGTGGGGGCCAGACGTCAGTGACACAGGAGCTAATCCCGGTCAAACCCAGCGCTAACTGAGGTTTGACCAGGGGTGGGGCCCACAGTCAGTGGCCTAGGGGGTTGGTTAGGGCGTCATTAGCGCTAATTAAGCGTGCCACGTCGGCAGTCGCCGGAGTTTCGCCGGCGGCGACCATTCCGCACGGTGGCGCGGCTCGGATTTGAGCTAGGGGCGATGGTTTGGCGCGCGGTTTGGCTCAGTAGAACGTCCGCGACGCGGCGCGTCCAACGGTGGTTGTGGCCGCGGCTGGGGTGGCCGGAGCCGACGACGGCGATGGCAAGTGCGGCGGCCGGAGCTTCGGGTTCGAGCGGGGCGAGGCCACAAAGGACGGGAGGAATGGCTAAGGGGCTCGCCGAGCTCCTGAAGATGCTAGGAGCACGGTGCCGTGCTCAGTTTCGAGCCTTGCTGGCTGCAGTGACAGCGGCGACATCGCCGGCGGCGTGGGGTTCTCGGCTCATTGTGAACGGCGGCTAGAGAGGGAGGTAGGGCACGGGGAGAGGGGGAATCGGGTCAAGGTCACCGCGGAGCTGCAGGGAGGGTTAGTGGGCTCGGGGGCGCGCCGGAGTGGCCGAATCGACGGAGAAGGGCGCCGGGGCCGAAGCTTGAAGACGATGGCGATGGCGGCTGCTCGGGGCCCTTCTGGTCGCGTGAGACGATGAGGAGGACGAGGGCGGAACAACGGAGCTCTGGGAGGCGTCGGGGAGGCGAGAGGGTGGTGGTGGCCGCGGCGAACGGCGTCGGTGGCGACGGGCTCCGCTCGGTGGAGGAGAGAGGGAGCCAGAGAAAGGGGGAAGAAGGCACGGGGAGAGTGCGAGGCCTGGGAGGGTGCGTGGCGTCGCGGACGGGGTCCAGGGCGACGAGAGGAAGTAGGAGGTGGCCAGGGGGAAGCAGGAGGTGGCCGAGGCCTCTCGGGCGCGCGCCACGCCTCGCCTCTGTTCGTCCTCCTGGCAGAGGAGGAAGATGACAAGGGGGAGGAGGTGGGCTGGGCCGGTCCTGTTGGGCCACCTGGTGGCCTTCACAGGTAAGTCCAGGTGGTTCTGCTCTCCTTTTTTTTTGTTCTGTTTGTTTTATTTAATTTATTTTGCCACTGTTTTGAATTTAAAATAATTCAAAGAATGCCAAAAACTCCTCTGAATATTTTATATTGCTAGATGGACTTTTCCAAAAGCTTATAAAATATTTCAGGGGTATTTGAAATTATATTCTAATTATATGAATATAATTCAAATTCAAATAGCTAATGAATTAAATCCAAAGTCCCAAAAATAATTCCTTAAAATGTTCAATATTTTGGTTGGGACCAGAACCCTTACCAAAAATTATCAAACATTTAAGGAGAGCATTTTGGAGCAATGAATGAGATTTCTAGGGTTTTTGCCCCTCTTTTATTTAGGGTTTTGAGGCTTCCAATTTCCCTCAGTTCAAATTTCAGAATTTAAACATGATGCACACACGAAGCTAGCCTAGAGCATTACCAGAAGCTAGGGATGTGACACATCCACACAAAATCCAACCGTTACACACTTTTGACCCATCTCGGTGGCACCAATCTGTGCAAAATGAACATTAGGAATCTTGGTGGGACTGATGCGAACAACCCGGTGGGACCGATGTGCTAGGGCTTAGGGAAAACTTCCTCTTGGTGGTACCGATTGCATCATCTTGGTGGGACCGATGTGAAGCAATAAGGCAACAGAGAATCAGTCAAGCCATCTCGCTGGGACCGATTGCAGCATCTCGGTGAGACTGAAATAATTGCAACAAGCAACAAAGAGTTGGCAAGGCCATCTTGGTGGGATCGAGGTCCATATCAGTGAAACCGAATTGTTAGGGTTTTGGCAATGGCTATGTCAATATGAACTCGGTGGCTTCGGATGGTTTGGACATATTTGGGTAGAGAAAGTGGCTGAGGGTTTTGGAGCAATATCACTAAGCACTTGAGCAACAAAATCATTAAGCAATACCTCATCCTGTTTTAATATTATTGGCTTTCCTATGGACTCAATGTGATCTTGGATCACTTAAAAAATGCAGAGTCTTGAGCTTTTGTCAATCCTTGTCCTTAGCATTATGAAGGGGTTCCACATCCTATTGTCCTTTCCACACCATTGTTGAACTTGTCTAGAATATACTAGATAAAACCATTAGTCCAACAAGAGATATGTTGACATTAATTACCAATATCACCCAGGGAGCACTTGTGATTTATCTTTCCCGACTCCGTTTTCGTCCGCATTACTTGTGATGCACTAAACAAATTCATCATATATACTCCTTGATGTTTTGACCACCGTATCGCAAGATTCTCCTCTGTTCTTGTTGCGTGTTGTTTTCCCTAGCAGATTTGACAATATGTCATCCCAAGATTCGGATGGAGAGAGCTATGTTTACCACTATATTGCAAACCCAAGGATCTACGGAGATGTAGACCCTTATGGCTGGTCCACGGAGGAAGAGAGAGATGTTGATATGAAGGGAATGGGAGACACGAGTTCAAAAGAAGATGGAGCCCCTCTGCCTCAGCCAGGAGATATGCATGTGGAATTCAAGAAGTCAAGCCTCCCAAACATAGTAAATGAATCTAATTTTCAATTTATCCTGTTCCGTCTTCTATAGGAAAAGAAGAATGCATTATCTGAAAGGGTATTAGAGCTCGAGCGAGAGGTTAGTCTGTATTCTCAAACAAAGGATGAAGGACAAGCCTACTACTTCATCACCACCACCATCACCGAAGAAGAAGACTCGAGTACACGGGTATGGGCACTCCCCTTGGATTCTGCCAAGCTTGGGGGAGGTGCCCCCGTATCGTATCACCGCCACTTTTATCATCATTATCTATCTTAGTTTGATCCTTAGTTATTTCGTGATTTAGAAGAATACAAGTTTAGTACGATCTATTTATGAGTGCTTGCTTAGTGATCTATCTATCTATCTATCTATCTATATAATCGTGTGTGAGTTATATAATAAAGAGTAGTTTGAGTTTTGCTTTGCTTTCTTGTTTCAATGTTAGTAATGAAAAAATAAATAATAAAAGAATGAAAATATCATATCTAATCCCATGGGGTGTAATGACTACACATAAAAGAAGTATAGTTGATAAAATTTGTTGGAAGTTGACAAACATGACATTGGTCATTAGTGCAATCCATGAAAAAAAGTAACGAAGTAAGAGAGGTCTCACATATAAATATACTATCTTGACATCTTTTATGATTGTTAGCCCCCATCAAATATTCTATGTCAATTAGTTGACATTAGACAAGGAAGACAATGAATGATTTATGGTTGTTTACATTCACATCGAAGTTATATTGTCATGGATCTTCTAACATGTGGTGCGTGTCTAGGATCTTTTGCTAGCCAAAATTCTCACTAAGCAGAGATACTACTTCTGCATCCAAAACCCTTAAACCTAGTTTCATGTGATGAGAGTCCACTATATCTACCTATGGGTTGAATAAGACCCTTTAAGCAAGTTGTCATAAATATGTATGATCTTTTATTCTAAGGGAAAATAAGCTTTGTGCGATCTTCACGGTGAAGAAATAAAAGCAACAGACCGCATAATAAAGGTTGCTATCACAAGGGAAATATAAAGTGACGTTCCTTTACATTAAGAGCTTGTACATCCAAAAACAAGAAACGCATGACAACCTCTGCTTCCCTCTACAAAGGGCCTATATTTTACTTTCATGTATATTTATTTTTATGCAAGAGTCAATAGTGTTCATCCCTATTTCTGCTTATGTACTCTTTAGTGGCAAGCATCATGTGGTGGATAGATCCATATATATCCCGTTGAATGCAGGTGATCATGAGTTATTATTGTTGACATTACTCTTGAGGTAAATAAGTTGGGAGGAAAACCGTAAGCCCCTATCTTTCTACGAGTCTGACTGAAACTTTTGCTCTATAAATATGCCTCGAGTGTGAGCAATCATAGAACACTAAATGATAATTGAGTATGTGAACTTGCTAAACAGAGCTCTTACATAGACTCTTTCTGAAATATGATGGATTGTGATTGTTTCAATGATTGAAACCATAGTTTGTTAGTATCCAATAAAGTTTATGTTCATACTTTAGCTTGTGAATGAATTATTACTCTATCATGAGAAGTTTTATGATGATATATTGCAGTTATGATAATTACCATCATGCTTTCATGTCTATATTTTTTTCTATCGACACCTCCTCTCTAAACATGTGGTCATGATTATCGATATCGGCTTTCGCTTGAGGACAAATGAGGTCTAGGCTTGGGGGAGTTGATACGTCCATTTTGCATCATGTTTCCTATTGATATTTATTGCAATTTGGACTATTATTTCACTTTATGATATAATTCTTAGCCTTTTCTCTCTTATTTTGCAAGTTTCACATGAAGAGGGAGATTGTTGGTAGCTGGAATTCTGGACCGGAAAGGGCTATATCAGAGACACCTTTTCTGCAAAACTCCAAATGACCTGAAAATGACGGAGAATTACTTTGGAATATTTAAAAATTATTGATGAAAGAATCATTAGAAGGGGATCCACCAGGCAGCCACAAGCCTGGGGGCATGCCCTACCCCCAGGGCTTGCCCCCTGGACTTGTGGGCCCCTAGTGATGTATACTACACAACCATCTTCTTGTAGACGTTGTTGGGCCTCCAAGCTCAAAGGTTTGTAGGACAGTAGAAAATTTCCATCAAGTGGATGACCTAAGGTTTATCAATCTGTGGGAGGCGTAGGACGAAGATGGTCTCTCTCAAGCAACCCTGCAAACAAATAACAAAGAGTCTCTTGTGTCCCCAACACAACCAATACAGTGGTAAATTGTATAGGTGCACTAGTTCGGCGAAGACATGGTGATACAAGTGCAATATGGATGGTAGATATAGGTTTTTGTAATCTGAAAATATAAAAACAGCAAGGTAACTAATGATAAACGTGAGCGAAAACGGTATTGCTATGCGTTGAAACAAGGCCTAGGGTTCATACTTTCACTAGTGCAAGTTCTCTCAAGAATAATAACATAATTGGATCATATAACTATCCTGCAACATGCAACAAAGAGTCACTCCAAAGTCACTAATAGCAGAGAACAAACGAAGAGATTATTGTAGGGTACGAAACCACCTCAAAGTTATTCTTTCTGATCGATCTATTCAAGAGTCCGTAGTAAAATAACATGAAGCTATTCTTTCCGTTCAATCTATCCTACAGTTCATACTATAATAACACCTTAAGACACAAATCAACCAAAACCCTAATGTCACCTAGATACTCCAATGTCACCTCAAGTATCCGTGGGTATGATTATACGATATGCATCAAACAATCTCAGATTCATCTATTCAACCAACACAAAGGACTTCAAAGAGTGCCCCAAAGTTTCAACAGGAGAGTCAAGACGAAAACATGTGCCAACCCCTATGCATAAGTTCACAAGGTCATGGAACCCTCAAGTTGATCACCAAAACATACATCAAGTAGATCACGTGAATATCCCATTGTCACCACAAATAAGCACATGCAAGACATACATCAAGTGTTCTCAAATTCTTAAAGACTCAATCCGATAAGATAACTTCAAAGGGAAAACTCAATCCATTACAAGAGATTAGAGGGGGAGAAACATCATAAGATCCAACTATAATAGCAAAGCTTGTGATACATGAAGATCGTGTCAAATCAAGAACACGAGGGAGAGAGAGAGAGATCAAACACATAGCTACTGGTACATACCCTCATCCCCAAGGGTGAACTACTCCCTCCTCATCATGAAGAGCGTCGGGATGATGAAGATGGCCACCGGAGAGGGATTCCCCCTCTGGCAGAGTGCCGAAACGGGTATAGATTGGTTTTCGGTGGCTACAGAGGCTTGCGGCGGCGGAACTCCTGATCTAGGTTATGTTCTGGAAGTTTGGGAATATATAAGGGGTGTGGGCGTCGGGAACAAGTCAGGGGGGTCCCCAAGGCGGCCACGAGGTAGGGGGCGCGCCCAGGGGGTAGGCCGTGCCCCTCACCCTCGTGGGTGCCTCGAGACTCTTCTCGCCCATCTCCGGTACTCCGTGGGCTTCTTCTAGTCCAAAAATTATCTCCGTGAATTTTCAGGTCAACTGGACTCCGTTTGGTTTTCCTTTTCTGCAATACTCAAAAATGAGGGAAAACAGAAACTGGCACTGGGCTCTAGGTTAATAGGTTAGTCCCAAAAATCATATAAAATAGCATATAAATGCACATAAAACATCCTAGATGGATAATATAATAGCATGGAACAATCAAAAATTATAGATACGTTGGAGACGTGCTACCTCTTGAGCACTGCATTGGTTTTCCCCGAAGAGGAAGGGATGATGCAGCAAAGTAGCGTAATTATTTCCCTCAGTTTTTGAGAACCAAGGTATCAATCCAGTAGGAGGCTACGCGCCAGTCCCTCGTACCTGCACAAAACAAATAAATCCTCACTACCAATGCGATAAGGGGTTGTCAATCCCTACACGGCCACTTACGAGAGTGAGATCTGATAGATATGATAAGATAAGATTTTTGGTATTTTTGTGATAAAGATGCAAAGTAAAATAAAAGCAAAGTAAGAGCAAAGGAAATAACTAAGTATTGGGAGATTAATATGATGAAGATGGACCTGGGGGCCATAGGTTTCACTAGTGGCTTCTCTCGAGAGCATAAGTATTCTACGGTGGGTGAACAAATTACTGTTGAGCAATTGACAGAATTGAGCATAGTTATGAGAATATCTAGGTATGATCATGTATATAGGCATCACGTCCGAAACAAGTAGACCGACTCCTGCCTGCATCTACTACTATTACTCCACTCATCGACCGCTATCCAACATGCATCTAGAGTATTAAGTTAATGAAAACAGAGTAACGCCTTAAGCAAGATAACATGATGTAGAGGGATAAACTCACGTAATATGATGAAACCCCCATCTTGTTATCCTCGATGGCAACAATACAATACGTGTCTTGCTGCCCCTACTGTCACTGGGAAAGGACACCGCAAGATTGAACCCAAAGCTAAGCACTTCTCCCATTGGAAGAAAGATCAATCTAGTAGGCCAAACCAAACTAATAATTCGAAGAGACTTGCAAAGATAACCAATCATACATAAAAGAATTCAGAGAAGATTCAAATATTGTTCATAGATAGACTTGATCATAAACCCACAATTCATCGGTCTCAACAAACACACCGTAAAAACAAGATTACATCGAATAGTTCTCCACAAGAGAGGGGGAGAACACTGTATTGAGATCCAAAAAGAGAGAAGAAGCCATCTAGCTACTAACTATGGACCCGTAGGTCTGAGGTGAACTACTCACACTTCATCGGAGGGGCTATGGTGTTGATGTAGAAGCCCTTCGTGATCGATGCCCCCTCCGGCGGAGCTCCGGAACAGGCCCCAAGATGGGATCTCGTGGATACAGAAAGTTACGGCGGTGGAATTAGGGTTTTGGCTCTGTATCTAATCGTTTGGGGGTATGTAGGTATATATAGGAGGAAGGAGTACGTCGGTGGAGCAACAGGGGGGCCATGAGGGTGGAGGGTGTGCCTGGGGGGGTAGGCGCGCCCCCTACCTTGTGGCCTCCTCTTTTGTGTCTTGACGTAGGGTCCAAGTCTCCTGGGTCTTGTTCGTTGAGAAAATCACGTTCCCGAAGGTTTCATTCCGTTTGGACTCCGTTTGATATTCCTTTTCTTCGAAACCCTAAAACAGGCAAAAAACAGCAATTCTGGGCTGGGCCTCCGGTTAATAGGTTAGTCCCAAAAATAATATAAAAGTGGATAATAAAGCCCAATAATGTCCAAAACAGTAGATAATATAGCATGGAGCAATCAAAAATTATAGATACGTTGGAGAGGTATCAAGCATCCCCAAGCTTAATTCCTGCTCGTCCTCGAGTAGGTAAATGATAAAAATAGAATTTTTGATGTGGAATGCTTCCAAACATATTTATCCATGTAATTCTCTTTATTGTGGCAAGAATATTCAGATCTGAAAGATTCAAGACAAAAGTTTAATATTGACATAAAAATAATAATACTTCAAGCATACTAACAAAGTAATCATGTCTTCTCAAAATAAAATGGCCAAAGAAAGCTATCCCTACAAAATCATATAGTCTGGCTATGATCTATCTTCATCACACAAAATATTTAAATCATGCACAACCCCGTTGACAAGCCAAGCAATTGTTTCATACTTTTAATGTTCTCAAACTTTTTCAATCTTCACGCAGTACATGAGCATGAGCCATGGATATAGCACTATAGGTGGAATAGAATGGTGGTTGTGGAGAAGACAAAATGGAGAAGATAGTCTCACATCAACTAGGTGTATCAACGGGCTATGGAGATGCCCATCAATAGATATTAATGTGAGTGAGTAGGGATTGCCATGCAACGGATGCACTAGAGCTATAAATGTATGAAAGCTCAACAAAAGAAACTAAGTGGGTGAGCAAATGGTCTTATCAGGAGCGGCATTAAACCCAGATTAGTGCGGTCCTTAAAGGAGTCTAACACGCACTGGGTAGAGGAGCTCAACTCCGTACTCTGGGGGCTGCGGACCATGCCGAATCGCACTACCGGATATACACCCTTTTTATGGTGTACGGCACAGAGGCAGTTCTGCCCTACGACATAATTCATGACTCACCTTGAGTGCGCATGTATGAAGAAAGAGAAGCCGAGCTCGATCGGTAGGACAGTCTGGACACCCTGGAGGAGGAGCGCGACGTGGCAAAAGCCCGTTCCGCATTTTATCAGCAACAGGCTCGCAGATACCAAAGCAGAGAAATACAGGCCAAAATTTATAACGTTGGCGAGTTAGTTCTACACCTGCTGGAGAAGAAAAAGTCCAAGCTCGAGCCCAAATGGGAAGGTCCCTTCATTATTGACCAAGTTCTGACCGGTGGAGCGTACCCTCTGTGGGATGCATCGAATAATCGACTTGAGCCGAACCCATGGAACGCAGCCAAGCTCCGAAGATTCTACGCCTAGCGCCGGACTCTATGTTCGTCTCCTTCCTCTGTCCATTTTTTGCATATACATTATCTGTCTTTTTTCTCTTTCTTTCTTTTATTCTTTCTCTAGGCCTTCAAGGGACAACTTGTGCCTCGCTTGCACATTATAGATGCGCTAACCACGCTCATTATACCTGGGGGCTTCTTACACAGAAGCTTAATTATCTATCTGGGCTTCACGCCCTGCACATGTATTATTCTTCTGCATGTACCTTTTCTTCGCCACTATATGCATCGATATGAGAAGTTTTGGCCAAGCTGGGTTGCCTGGCTCTTGTATTTATGCCCTATGTTCCCGTTAATTCGGCTAGGGCATAAGGGGAGCACCTCTGCGATTGTTACTGCCGGGTCAGTCGGATGTGTACCTCAGACTGGGTGAAGCCGAAAGCTAGCGTTCTTAAGGGAATATTCGGTCGGCCAACAAAAGGTGATTTTTATTTATTTATTTTCCATATGTGCCCCCAGATGTTTTTGCCCGCCTTTCCGCTCGCAGTACGGACATGCACTTTAGGGCATGCATACCCAGGGAAAGGAATCCTTAACGGAACTATTCTCCCTGGAAGATGTTTCTTACTACCCATGTAATATAACATAACTAGTTGGGCACTTGTCTGTTCCAGCACTAATGACCCCTACGCCTGGTTTCCACGCATACCCCGGTTCTTATATAACTGGGAGGGTATTCGAACACACTCCAGACTATCGGGTCCCGAGGTTGAAGCGAAAAGGTCCGCCATGACAAATGATCTACAATCCGGCTAGAAGGCATTATACATGTCACTTTAATTACATAGTCATGTAGACTAACTAAATTCCTCTTCTATACCATCCAACAGGCGGTCTAGCCTACAATCCTGTTGGGAATACTTTGCGGCTAATTCTACTTGCCCATACACTAAGCTAACGGGGATCTCTTTCCCATCGGGCCCCATAGGTCCGACCTCGGCCATGTGGTTCGGATCAGTCTTGGTATACCGCGTCTTCACCATGGCCCAGGCTTCCCTGGCACCTTGACGGCAGGCCGATATCTTTCATAATCAAAAGCATCGTAGTGCTCCCTTGAGCTTCTTCACAAGCTCTCCAATGCCTTCTGGCAGGGAGACGGCTGGCCACAAGGCCTGGGCAACACCTTGCATCACCTGCCAAACTTGTTCGTGCAGTTGTGAGAGCTCAGATAGAAGATCACCCGCAAACCCGGGCATCTCCTCCGCAGGACGACCCGTCAACATACCTGCAGACATAACTCTGTTAGCCGGCTTCTCCGCCGACCCCTTTTTAAGGGTTCGTTCAAGCACTTACTGAAAATGCCGCGTCGAAGCTGCTTATTCTCCTTCTCGGAGTCCGCAAGCTGGGCTCGAACATCTTTTAGTTCCATGCTCAGCTTGATATTAGCGTCTTGGAGATTGTTTTTCTCCCGCCTGACCTAAGTCAGCACACGTTCGCCAGCCTTTAGCTGTCATACAGCATGCTGCTTCTCCGGATTCTCTCCGAATTCATCGGCAATATCTATTGTTAGATCTGTAGCCATGCCGCACGCTATATGGTACCTGTCATTCTTTGAAAGAAATGTTACTAGCTGGGGACTTTTTAGGTTCCTTCAATGCGGCAACAGCGGCCCGAAGTTGGGTCTTGCATTCCTCCAGCTCCTGTGACAGTCGAGTATTCTTCTCTATAAGAACCTGCACAATAAGACGATCCTTAAATCAGTTCTGCTAACTGTTTCAAGTCTTAGGGGCTACTGATACATATAATCGTCAAATTTTCTTACCCGTACATCTTTTACATACTGGTCCATGGCTCTGGCTAGACCATTTTGAGCAGCACGGAGGTACGCCTCTCCAGAATTGAAGCCATCAAACGCCTCTGGTGAGAAGCAAGCGTCACGGAGTATGGCCCGGCGACGCCTATGATTCATGGCGCTCTCCACTTTTGAATTCGTAGAGGATAGCCTATCTACATCCTCTGTAGGGGGAGTATCCGGTGTCCGCCCCATGTCGGCTTCCGCCTCTATGTCCGGTCCTGGAGCCCGACTGGTGGAAGCGTGATCGGCAACCTCATCGGACATATTCCGGCGAGCGTTTTTTTCTGTTAAAGAAACATGGACGTCATTACATTTCAAGAAAGACGACAACCATGGAGCGGGGTTTCCGTCATACCTCTGCGTCGGTGTCTCCGTCCTGAACGCCTTCCTTTTTGGCCTGCCCGGCCTCAGTGCCTCTTGTTGGCGAGTTGCTGCGGGTTCGGCATGGCGTCTTGAATGCCTTCCCCGTAAAACACCATATGTATATGGTAGGTGAAGTGTCTAAAAGGGGATCCTAGTTTTTGGAGTTGGAATTTTTGGTTTTTCTTACATGCGACGCGGGAAGCAGTCTGGGATAGTCGGCCGTAATGGCCACCAGGGCGTCATCACAGCTTAATTGATAGAACTGCCGGTCTATCAGCTCCACGAATATGTCCAGATCTTCTTCGAGTCCGGGACCGAGGGCCCGGTCAGGGTCCTCCGGTTGTGGAGATGGGGTGCTGACCTCCCTTATGGCTTTTCGCAGTTCCTGCCGCAAAATAGCAAGGTGAGTACCTACGACAAAGAATGCGGGAAGAATGGGAGTAAGGAGATATAACTCACCCAGCTTGGAGGGTTGTACACGGATAATCCATCCCGTGGGTTGATGCGGATGAACTCCTCTTCCTCTCCCTTGAAAAAATCGGACATAATTTTTGCTAAAGCGGCAGCGTTGTCCGGACCCTTACGCCCGCAACGGGTGGCGTCATCTTCCCCGTTAAAACACCACAAGGGGTGCCCTCGATATTGAAGTGGTTGCACTCCCCGCATTATGCATATTGACATAACCTCGATTACTGTCAATCCTGATTGAGCCAGCGCTTTAATCTGATTCATGAGGTAAAGGACTTCTCTGTTGTCTTCCTCCTGGGGGCTCCGTGGGTGCCAACTTCGGCGTTTCTTCAGAGGAGCATTGCTGAACTCAGGAAGACCCCGCCGAACAGGGTCTAGAAGGGGGACGTCCTCCATATAAAACCATTCCGAAGGCCAGTCTTCAAACGTCTTTTCGGAGTACCGGACATGTATCCGGTTTCGGCGATGCGCCATATTTCGGCTCCGCCCACTTGATAAAGTGACCCCTTCTGAGTGTGAGGGACGAGGCAAAATAACCTTTTCCACAGCTCGAAATGAGCCTCGCAGCCCAGGAATAACTCGCAGAGGGCAACATAGCCGGTGATGTGTAAAATGGAAGCAGGGGTGAAATTATGCAGTTGGAGGCCGTAAAACTCCAGGAGCCCGTGGAGGAACGGATGAATCGGAAATCCGAGTCCCCTCAATAAATAAGGTACAAGGCATACCTGCTCCCCTGTAGAGGGGTTGGGGAAGCTCTCCGCTTGCTCCCCACCATTTTAGGTGGCGAGCCCGGCTCGGGCGTGCAACATATACGCTGGAGGGAGAAATCCCTTAGTATGCAGCTCGAGTAATCGGTTGTGTGGGACTGAACACCTCTCCCAATCACCGGGCTTAGGGCTACGGGGGCAGGAGGAGGAGCTGCGGAGGTCGGCCATGCTAGAGTGGATCTTTCCGAAGCGCGCTCCGATGGATTCTCGCTGGGGGAGGATGGTATGGATTGGATCTAAGAATCCCCATCCCTTTAATAGACAATTTATTTATCTGGGTAGGGGGGCGAATGTAAAAACTCCCTGGCGCCTCGCATTCATTCGACGCGTGGAAGATAGCCCTTATTGGGCGCAGAACCCAAGAGGTTCAACATTTATGGGACCGGACACTGCTTAACAATTGTTCAAAATTTGGATAAGAACCCGCCTTGCAATGTCGAAGACAACACTTGGCGCCGGACTCATCGTCATTGAAGCCTGGTTTGGGGGCTACTGAGGGAGTCCTGGATTAGGGGGTATCCGGACATCTGGATTATATCCTTTGGCCGGACTGTTGGACCATGAAGATACAAGATTGAAGACTTCGTCCCGTGTCCGGATGGGACTCTAGTTGGCGTGGAAGGCAAGCTAGGCAATACGGATATGTATATCTCCTCCTTTGTAACCAACCTTGTGTAACCCTAGCCCCCTCCGGTGTCTATATAAACCAGAGGGTTTTAGTCCGTAGGACAACATAAAATCGTACCATAGGCTAGCTTCTAGGGTTTAGCCTCTCCGATCTCGTGGTAGATCAACTCTTGTAATACCCATATTATCAAGTATAATCAAGAAGGACGTATGGTTTTACCTCCATCAAGAGGGCCCAAACCTGGGTAAAACATCGTGTCCCCTGCCTCCTGTTACCATCCGCCTTAGACGCACAGTTCGGGACCCCTTACCCGAGATCCGCTGGTTTTGACACCAACACCCCCCCTCGTTGCTATGCATCTCCATGGATAGATTGTTGCGTGTGCGTATTTTTTTTTGTTTTCCATGCAACGATTCCCATTAGTATCGCACACGCAACTCTAATATGAATCGTGTTTGATGTCACCGCCATCGCAAATGTTTTGTATCTTTTTTGATGGTTCTAATTGCATCACCATTTATGATTAATGCATCGCACACAGTTTCATCGAAGGGCCTCTAATTGGACTGTCACATTTGGACCAACCTGCAGTTGTCTTTTATTCCGTTAACTTTTAGGGTATCGGCTAGAGATGGCCTTATGCCTTGTTTATTTCCGTTATTCACAATGTGATGCTCTATATGTGCAACTATTTGCTATGCAGTTCAATTTCATCAATAATAGTTTCAACAATACCACTATGAATTACGATATTTGGTTGTTGTTAAGGATGTTGCAGTTAACATGCCTTTCCTTTTTTAACAATAGTGTACTTTAGACCTGCACAATACCAGTTTGAATGACTAGATTTGCTTGTTTTTAAATGTTGTGCCTATTGCATTTAACACACCTTTCCACTTCTTGTTTTGCTTAACTAGCGGGCTTAAACCTGCACACTGAAGCTATCAATTGGAGATTATGTTGTCTACCATGGACATATTTGGTTGATGTTTAGCCTGTTGTGCTTAACATGCCTTTAGATGTACTCACATAGGACAATACTGGGAACATCTGCGGTTTTCCATCAAGGATAGTTTCATTGCATTGCTTATATACTCACTGTTCAGGATATCGGTAGTTGGTACCATATAGTTCAGGGGCTGATAAGGGATTAATCGCCAAATCGGACATTTCACTAAATATATCGATAACCCATTTATCGGTAGGTTAACTAGGGCCATATTTAATATATCTGAGGCTACATAGAAACATGCATTGTACAAAATGACTAAATATGCAATCCCTGGCTACTTATCAGCAAGGAAGAGTTTTACCTTAAAGTTCTGATGATGTCCAGATATACATGGAAGATCAACAAGAACAAGAACAACAACACAGCAGCAGTTAACTGCAGTTAATCGGCCGATATTTGTAACAATGTAATAAACTCCACCGGCTGCGTAATATAATATGTTAATTCATTTGATATGTGAGTATATTGGATGTAATAAGATCTTATATAATGGGACGAAGGGAGTGTTGTACTACATCATTGTACAATTGTTGTTTAGCTTCTAATATTAACTTGGTGCTTTTAGGTACATATGTCATTGGCAAAGATCCATGCTTCGACCCTTTCTGTGTATGTGCTAACCCACAAGTATAGGGGTCGCAACAGTTTTTGAGGGTAGAGTATTTGAAGGAAATATGCCCTAGAGGCAATAATAAAGTTGTTATTTATATTTCCTTATATCATGATAAATGTTTATTATTCATGCTAGAATTGTATTAACCAGAAACTTGATACATGTGTTGATACATAGGCAAAACACAGTGTCCCTGGTAAGGCTCTACTAGACTAGCTCATTTATCAAAGATGGTTAAGTTTCCTAACCATAGACATGTGTTTTCATTTGATGGACAGGACCCATCCATTAGCTTCGCATAATGATCGTTAAGTTCTATTGTTATTGCTTTCTTCATGTCAAATACATATTCCTTCGACTATGAGATTATGCAACTCCCAGATACCGGAGGAATACCTTGTGTGCTATCAAACATCACAACGTAACTGGGTGATCATAAAGATGCTCTACAGGTATCTCTGAAGGTGTTTGTTGGGTTGGCATAGATCGAGATTAGGATTTGTCACTCCGAGTATCGGAGAGGTATCTTTGGGCCTTCTTGGTAATGCACATTGTAATAAGCCTTGCAAGAAATGTGACTAATAAGTTAGTTGTAGGATGATGCATTACATAACAAGTAAAGAGACTTGCCGGTAACGAGATTGAACTAGGTTTGAAGATACCGATGATCGAATCTCGGGCAAGTAACATACTGATGACAATGGGACTAACGTATGTTGTCATTATGGTACGACCGATAAAGATCTTCGTAGAATATGTGGGAACCAATATGAGCATCCAGGTTCCGCTGTTGGTTATTGACCGGAGAGGTGTCTCGATCATGTCTACATAGTTCTGAACCCATGGGATCCGCACGCTTAATGTTCAATGATGATTTTTTATTATATGAGTTATGTGATTTTGTGAACGAATGTTGTTCGGGGTCCTGGATGAGATCACGGACATGGCGAGGAGTCTCAAAATGATCGAGATGTAAAGATTCATATATAGTATGATGTTATTCAGACATCGGAAATGTTCCGGGGCTACCAGGTACATATCGGGTCACCGGAAGAGGTTCCGAGCGCCCCCGGCAAAGATTTGGGCCTATTGGGCCAAGAGGGGAAATGCAGCAGCCAGCATGGGCTGTTGCACCCCCCATGTAGGCAGAATAGGAAGAGGAAGGAAAGGGGGAAGAGAGAAAGGAATAGGAGCGATTCGGCCTTCCCCTTCCTTCTCTTCCCCCTCCTCTTTCCTTCTCCCTCCGGAAAACAAGGAAAGGGGGGCGAATTGGGGTGGGAGCCCAAGTAGGATTCGGCCTACTTGGGTGCCCCCTAGCTACCTCTTCCCCCCTCCAACCTATATATATGTGGGATGGGGGCACCTAGAACACACAGAAACAACTGTTAGCCGTGTGTGGCGCCCCTCCACAGTTTACTACTCCGGTCATATTGTCGTCGTGCTTAGGCGAAGCCCTGCGCGGATCACTTCACCATCACTGTCACCATGCCGTCATGCTGATGAAACTCTCCCTCGACACTTTGCTTGATCAAGAGTTCGAGGGACGTCATCGATCTGAATGTGTGGAGAACTCGGAGGTGTCGTACATCCGGTGCTTAATCGGTCGGAACGAGAAGAAGTTCGACTACATCAAATGCGTTGTCAAACGCTTCCACTTTCGGTCTACGAGGGTATGTGGACACACTCTCCCCCTCTCGTTGCTATGCATCTCCTAGATAGATCTTTCATGAGTGTAGGAAAACTTTTGAAATTGCATGCTACGTTTGCCAATAGTATTCAACCCAAATTTATAGATTAGACACAAGGGGAGACAAAGTATATTTGCAAGTATTAGCAGCTGAGTTATTAATTCAACCACACCTGGAGATTAATTATATGTAGCAAAGTGATCAGTAGCAAAGTAGTATGATAGTGTTGATAATAGTAGCAGCAACAATAGTAACGGTAACGGTGATAGCAGTAATTTTGTAGCAAGTGCAACGGTAATGATAGCAGTGGTAACTTAGCAAGAACAATATAAGAGAAATTCATACGCATTGGATCGATGATTTGTTGGATGATATTCATCATGTGATAGTCGTAACCTAGGGCAATACGACACTACCTCCAGTCCATAAATATAATGTAGGCATGTATTCCGTAAGTAGTCATACGTGCTTATGGAAAGAACTTGCATGACATCTTTTGTCCTACCCTCCGGTGGCAGCGGGGTCCAATTGGAAACTAAGGGATATTAAGGCCTCCTTTTAATAGAGAACCGGAACAAAGCATTAACACACGGTGAATACATGAACTCCTCAAACTACGATCATCACCGAGTGTGGTCCCAACAATTGTCATTCCGGGGTTGTCGGATCATATCACGCAGTAGGTGACTATAACTTGCAAGATCGGATCTACAACATGGATATAATGGTGATAACATAAATGGTTCAGATCTGAAATCATGGCATCTGGGCCCAAAGTGACAAGCATTAAGCATGGCAAAGGCATAGCAACATCATTCTCAGAACATAGTGGATACTAGGGATCAAGCCCTAACAAAACTAACTAGATTACATGATGAATCTTGATGTCGCTTGAAGCTACGTCGGTATTTCCCCAAAGAGGAAGGGATGATGCAACACAATGGCGGTAGGTATTTCCCTCATATATGAAACCAAGGTTATTGAACTAGAAGGAGAACCAAGCAACACAACGTAAATAGCCCCTGCACACAGATAACAAATCCCCGCAACCTGACGTGTTAAAGGGGTTGTCAATCCCTCTCAGGTAATGGTGCCAGAAATTGGTGCGTGACGGGAAAAAGTTGTAATAGATTGGACAAATAGATCGCAAATAAAATAAAGTGCAACAAAGTATTTTTGGGTTTTTTGATTAATAGATCTAAAAATAAAAGCAAATAAAAGTAGATCGCAAAGGCAAATAATACGAGAAAGAGACCCCGGGGCCATAGATTTCACTAGTGGCTTCTCTCTAGAAAAATAGCAAATGGTGCATGAACAAATTACTGTTGGGCAATTGATATAACTTCAAATACTCATGAAGATATCTAGGCAATGATCATTATATAGGCATCACGTCCAAGATTAGTAGACCGACTCCTGCCTGCACCTACTACTATTACTCCACACATCGACCGCTATCCAGCATGCATCTAGTGTATTAATTTCATGAAGAAACGGAGTAATACAATAAGAACGATGACATGATGTAGACAAGATCTATCTATGTAGAGATAGACCCCATTGTTTTATCCTTAGTAGCAACGATACATACGTGTCGGTTCCCCTTCTGTCACTGGGATCAAGCATCGTAAGATTGAACCCACTACAAAGCACATCTTCCCATAGCAAGATAAATAGATCAAGTTGGCCAAACAAAACCCAAATATAGGAGAAGAAATACGAGGCTATAAGATATCATGCATAAAAGAGATCAAAGAAACTCATATACTTTCATGGATATAAAAAGATAGATCTGATCATAAACTCAAAGTTCATCGATCCCAACAAACACACTGCAAAAGAGTTACATCCTATGGATCTCCAAGACACCATTGTATTGAGAATCAAGAGAGAGAGATGAAGCCATCTATCTACTAACTACGGACCCAAAGGTCTACAAAGAACTACTCACGCATCATCAGAGAGGCACCAATGGAGGTGGTGAACCCCATCCGAGATGGTGTATAGATTGGATCTGGTGGTTCTGGACTCTGCGGCGGCTGGATCAATATTTCATTGACTTCCCTAGGGTTTTGGGAATATTGGGGTATTCACAGAGCAAAGAGGCGGTCCGGCGGGCACCAGAGGTGGGCACAACCCACCAGGGCGCGCCTGGGCCTCCTAGCGCTCCCTAGTGGGTTGTGCCTTCCTCGGGGCACCCCCTGGTGCAGCCAAGTCCCGTTGTGTTCCTTTTGGCCCATTAAAATTCTTCATAATGTTTCGTGGCATTTGGAATCCGTTTGTTATTGATTTTCTGCGATGTAAAAAACATGGAAAAAATAGCAACTAGCACTTGGCACTATGTCTATAGGTTAGTACCAAATATGATATAAAATGACTATAAAATGATTATAAACCATCCGATATTGATAATATAACATCATCGAATAGTCAAAAATTATAGATATGTTGGAGATGTATCAGCATCCCCAAGCTTAGCTCCTACTCGTCCTCGAGTAGGGAAGTGATAAAAACAGAATTTTTGATGTGGAATGCTGCCTAACATGTCATATCATATTTCTTTCTTTATAGCATGGACATTTGGAATTTTATATTGTTCAAAGCAATAGTCTAGTTTTGACATGATAATTTAAATACTCAAGCATATCAACAAGCAACCATGTCTTTCAAAATATGAATGCTAAAATAAGCTATCCCTAGCCCATCATGCTCAACCATTGGTCCATTCATGAAATACACTCGCATATTAGCTATATCCAATACTCAAGTACGATCATATTGCCTCCTAGTTGGTGCTTTTATAATATAAGATGGAGACTCAGATTCAAAATAAAAATTGCATCAAGTAAAAGAAAGGCCCTTCGCAGAGGGAAGTAGGGATTTGTAGAGGTGCCAGAGCTCAAAGCGAAAAACTTAGAGCTAAAAACATTTTGGGAGGTGTATCCATCCCACCAACGAAAACGACTTAGAGTTCCCAATACTTTCCATGCTTCGATATATCATAGGCGGTTCCCAAACAGAAAATAAAGTTTATTCTTTCTTCCACCATACTTTAACTTTCCATGGCTAACCGTATCCACGGGTGCCCTCCATACCAACACTTTCCAAGGAATTTATTATTTGATAACATAAGTAAATTCATTTTTTTCATTTCGGGACTGGGCATCCCTAATACCGTTGCCTTACTCTCGTGCAATGACAAGTGTATAAAAACTCATCGTGAGAATAACACATATATCATGGAAAATATTAGCCACCCCTCACCGCTCCACGAGCGAAACAAACACACAAAAGAGAAGTTTATTTTGAAAATTAGAGATGGCACATGCAAATTTGCTTAGAACGGCATAAGAATACCGCATATAGGGAGATATAGTGGACTCATGTGGCAAAACTAGGTTAAAGGTTTTGGGATGCACAAGTAGTGATCATACTTAGTGCAAAATGAAGGCTAGCAAAAGATTGGGAAGCGACCAACCAAGAAACGAATAATCTCATAAGCGAGCATTAAGCATAACTAACACCGAATAATGCACCATAAGGACGATATAATTTCACTGCGTAACTATTGACTTTCGTGCTTGCATGGGGAATCACAAACCTTAACACCAATATTCTTACTAAAGCATAATTACTCATAAAGATGACTCACATATCACATCATCATATCTCAGAACTATTACTAAGAATCAAGTTTATGTTGTCCAATGATCTTCATGAAAGTTTTTATTATATCCTTCTTGTATATCTATCAATTTGGGACTAATTTTCATGTGTTGCTTTCCATAAGCTCAAACAAATATAAGTGAAGATCATGAGCATAATATGTCCTTCTCTCAAATTAATTTAAGTGAAGCAAGAGAGAATTTCTTGAAAATTTTACTAACTCTCAAATAAATCTAAGTGAAGCAAGAGAGCATTTCTTCAAAAATACTAAAGCACACCATGCTCAAAAAGATATAAGTGAAGCACTAGAGCAAGTCCATAACTCATAAAAGATTTAAGTGAAGCAAAGAGAGCAATTCTAACAAGTCATGACATAATTTTGGCTCTCTCAAATAGGTGTGTCCAGCAAGGGATCAAGAATTAAAATACAAAATAAAACAAGCAAAAGACTCGTATCATAGAAGACATTCCAATTAAAACACATAGTATGTGACGAATAAAAATATAGTTTCGAGTAAAATACCGATGGTTGTTAGAAGAAAGAGGGGATGACACTCGGGGGCATCCCAAGCTTAGTTGGTTGCTCATTTTTGGATAATAGCTTGGGATGCCGGGGCATCCCCAAGCTTAGGCCCTTCTACTCCTTATTCCATCATCCATCGTAAGATAACCCAAAACTTGAAAACTTCAATCACACAAAACTCAACAAAACCTTCATGAGATCCGTTAGTATAAGAATAATAAATCACTACTATAAGTGTTGTATTAAACCAATTAATATTTTGTGCTTGCATTATATCTACTGCATTCCAACTTTTCTATGGCAAAAACTCATCAAAGAAAACCATAGAGCCATCAAGATAAGCACACAACACAAAGAAAACAAAATCTGTCAAAACTGAACAGTTTGTAGGAATATGACTATTTCGAATACTTATGTAACTCCAAATGTTCTGAATAATTAGGATGATCTGAGATATTTTTATTTTGATCTACTACAAGTGGAATGGGTATTTTATCGCTCTCTAGTAAAAATTGTAAATTATTTTTGTGAGCGCAAAAGTTTCTGTTTTTTCAGCAAGATCAAACAACTATCACCCAAGAAGATCCTAAAGGCTTTACTTGGCACAAACACTAATTAAAACATAAAAAACACAATGTAACAGTAGAATAATATAATTGCTCTAATACTCAAAAACAGGAAGAAAAAGAAAAAATAAATTTTATTCATTGGGTTGCCTCCCAACAAGTGCTATAGTTTTACGCCCTTAGCTAGGCATAAAGCAAGGATCTAAGTCTTGTCATCTTTGGTTCGAGATCCATAAGATGCCCTCATGATTGATTCATATGGTGGCCTAATTATTGTTCTAGGAAAGTGTTCCATACCCTTCCTCAAAGGAAATTGGAACTTAATATTGCCTTCTTTCATATCAATCACGGCACCGATAGTGCATAAAAACGGTCTACCAAGAATAATTGGACAAGACAGATTGCAATCAATATCAAGAACAATAAAATCTATGGGCACATAATTTCTATTTGCAATAATAAGAACATCATTAGTTCTTCCCATAGGCTTTCTAATAGTAGAATCCGCCAAGTGCAAATTCAAAGAACACGATTCAAGATCGGTAAGACCAAGCACGTCACATAAAGATTTCGGAATAGTAGAAACACTAGGACCCAAGTCACACAAAGCAAAACATTCATAATTTTTAATCTTGACTTTGATAGTAGGTTCCCACTCATCATGCAGTTTTCTAGGAATTGAAACTTCTAATTCCAACTTTTCTTCAAAAGCTTTCATCATAGCATCAACAATATGTTTAGTAAAAGCTTTATTTTGTTCATAAGCATGGGGTGAATTTATAATGGATTGCAACAAAGAAATACGATAAATCAAAGAGCAACTAACATAATTAAAGTCTCTGTATTCCAAAAGAGTGGGCACATCACTAGCTAAAGTTTTGACCTCTTCAAACCCACTTTTATCAATTTTCTCAACAAGATTTTCACCCTCTGAAATATTGGGGAGCCTTGTACCTAAAGTTGCCTCTTCTCTAGTCCATTTTTCATCGATATTAATTTTACTTAACAAGGAATCAATAGAAGAAACACCAATCATTTTAAGATCTTCATCACTTTTGCGAAAGAAATCACTAGAAAATGTTATTTCTAAAAAATCTCTTTTAGCTCTAAGCATAGCGGTTCTTTTCTTACTTTCATCTATAGAAACATAAAGAGCTTTAATTGATTCATCAACCTTAGGCACAAAAAAATTTATCTTGAGATTTTCCACACCATGAGCAATTCTATCAACACTTCTAGACAAATCATCAATCTTATTCAACTTTTCTTCTATGGAAGTGTTGAAAACTTTTTGTGTATTGATAAATTCTTTAATAATATTCTCAAGATCAGAGGTGTTCTTGTTATTATTATAAGATTGATTTCCATAGGAATTACCATAATTATTAGAGGAACTACTAGGAGAAGGCCTAGGATTAAAATTACCTCTATAAGCATTGTTGTTGAAATTATTTCAAGAGATAAAATTCACATCTATGGCATCACTATTTTACTCAATCAAAGTAGACAAAGGCATATCATTAAGATCAATAGGACCTGATGCGACCTTCAACAGAAAAATGATGGCGAGAATAATTTGCCCAATCTTTCACAGTACGATGTCCAGCGATGATCTCAATTTATTTGACTTGAGACAACGTGGCGCTCGCGATCTTGTAGATGCAATCACCACGAAAACAACATGCACACCCAACAAAGGAAGTACGTGGACGATCTTCAATAGATCAGCAGAAATTGAAAGAAAATCAATCTCAAACTAGATTCACAAAGCCTTAATATAGAAATTCAACAGATATCTAGCGGCGGCTCCAAGAGACCCCGACTTGCCGATCTATTCATCGGTGAAAATAACCTAAAACCAAAAGCTGCCTTCGTACGCGGCCAGACTGGCCTTTAAATAGTGCTGCTGGGCACGTGGGCCAAGCCCGACTCATTTCCTTGGCTGGTTACTAAACGGATATGGACTAGAAAAAATACCTGGACTCTATCGTCTCCTATTTCAAGTGATCACTACTTAACTAATTTAAAAATCCGGCACACTGATCACGAAAGGACAAAATACACTAGTACTACTGAGAAACTAAGAAAACGCATGCACCTTTCTGCTAAACTTTAAGATTGGCTTTGGCTCAAATATTTTCCGTCGTAGCAAGATTGCATGGGGTTCGAAAAGTAGGCTCCACTTCCTTCTTCGGAACAATTTGAAACTTGAATGTGCCAATCTATAGTACTTGTATCTCCGGAGCTATCTGCGTCATGTCCAGACTTTTTTTGTGTATTGTATCGATAGTAATAAATTGATTTCTTTTTCCAGTGCGTTTAGCTGGTACGACATACTTCTCCAGCAATGAAACATTTGTCTTCATAGGCAGTGTCACATCATGAGCACTTCTACTAGCAACCAATTTCACAAGAGCATCAACTTTTTCACTCAAAGAAGAAATTTCTTCAGCAGAATTAACTTTTATACTAGTAGGAGCTCTTTCAGTATTCCATTGCAAATAATTTGCCATAATATTATCAAGCAATTTTGTAGCTTCACCCAAAGTTATTTCCATAAAAGTACCACCCGCGGGGGAATATAAAAGACTACGAAAAATAAAATTCAACCCCGCATAAAAATTTGGTATGATCATCCAAAGATTTAACCAATGAGTTGGGCAATTCCTTAGCATCATTTACATCCTTTCCCAAGATTGTGCAACATGCTCATGTTGAAGTTTCTTGAAATTCATGATCTGGGTTCTAAGGGAAATACTTTTTGCGGGCGGAAAATACTTTGTGATAAAAGCATATTTGCACTTATTCCAAGAATCGATACTATTGCGAGGCAAAGAAGAGAACCAAATTTTTGTAGAATCTCGCAAAGAAATCGGAAATAATTTAATCTTGACCACATCATTGTCCACATCTTTTTCTTTGCATATCGCATAATTCCAGGAAGGTATTAAGATGGGACGCGGCATCCTCATTAGGAGTACCGAAAAATTGGTCTTTCATAACAAGATTCAACAAAGCGGTATTAAAATCACAAGTCTCCGCACTAGTGGTAGGAGGAGCAAGCGGAGTGCTGATAAAATCATTGTTGTTGGTATTTGAGAAATCACATAACTTGGTGTTCTCTTGAGTCATGATGACCACACAACAAGATTGTACTCAAAAATAGATCCGGCAAGAAAATGACGAACAGAAAAGAGGGGTGAATAAAATGTCAAATTTTTGTGAAGTGGGGGAGAGGAAAACGAGAGGCAAATGGCAAATAATGTAAATTGCAAGGGGATGAGATTTGTGATTATCAACCTGGTATATGTTGAAGATCCTCCCCGGCAACGGCGCCAGAAATTCCTTTTGATGTCGCTTGAAGCTACGTCGGTATTTCCCCAAAGAGGAAGGGATGATGCAGCAGAGCGGCGGTAGGTATTTCCCTCAGGTATGAAACCAAGGTTATCGAACCAGTAGGACAACCAAGCAACACAACATAAACAGCCCTGCACATAGATAACAAATCCTCGCAACCTGACGTGTTAAAGGGGTTGTCAATCCCTTTCGAGTAACGGTGCCATAAATTGGTGCGTGACGGGAAAGAGTTATAATAGATTGAATAAATAGATCGCAAATAAAATAAAGTGCAGCAAAGTGTTTTTGGGTTTTTGGATTAATAGGTCTGGAAATAAAAGCAAATAAAAGTAGATCGCAAAGGCAAATAATATGAGAAAGAGGCCCGGGGGCCGTAGATTTCACTAGTGGCTTCTCTCTAGAAAAATAGCAAACGGTGGGTGAACAAATTACTGTTGGGCAATTGATAGAACTTAAATACTCATGACGATATCCAGGCATTGATCATTATATAGGAATCACGTCCAACATTAGTAGACCGACTCCTGCCTGCATCTACTACTATTACTCCACACATCGACCGCTATCCAGCATGCATCTAGTGTATTAAGTACATGAAGAAATGGAGTAATGCACTAAGAACGATGACATGATGTAGACAAGATCTATCTATGTAGAGATAGACCCCATCATTTTATCCTTAGTAGCAATGATACATATGTGTCAGCTCCCCTTCTATCACTGGGATCAAGCACCATAAGATCGAACCCACTACAAAGCACCTCTTCCCATTGCAAGATAAATAGATCAAGTTGACCAAACAAAACCCAAATATCGGAGAAGAAATATGAGGATATAAGAGATCATGCATAAAAGAGATCAAAGAAACTCAAATACTTTCATGGATATAAAAAGATAGATCTGATCATAAACTCGAAGTTCATCGATCCCAACAAACACACCGCAAAAGAGTTACATCATATGGATCTCCAAGAGACCATTGTATTGAGAATCAGGAGAGAGAGATGAAGCCATCTAGATACTAACTACGGACCCAAAGGTCTACAAAGAACTACTCATGCATCATCGGAGAGGCACCAATGGAGGTGGTGAACCCCATCCGAGATGGTGTCTAGATTGGATTTGGTGGTTCTGGACTCTATGGTGGCTGGATCAATATTTTGTCAACTCCCCAAGGGTTCTGGGAATATTGGGGTATTTGTAGAGCAAAGAGGTGGTCCGAGGGGCACCCGAGGTGGGCACAACCCACCAGGGCGCGCCTGGAACTCCTAGCATGCCCTGGTGGGTTGTACATCCCTCAGGGCACCCCCTAGGTGCAGCCAGGGCCCGTTGTGTTCCTTTTGGCCCATAAAAATTCTCCATAAAGTTTCGTGGAATTTGGTCTCCGTTTGATATTGATTTTCTATGATGTAAAAAACATGGAAGAAACAACAACTGGCACTTGGCACTATGTCAATAGGTTAGTACCAAAAATGACATAAAATGACTGTAAAATGATTATAAAACATCCAAGATTGATAATATAACAGCATGGAACAATAAAAAATTATACAAATATCATCCAACTCCTCACAGACCAGCGAGCCTACGAAGGAATTACTCACTCCCAGTGGGGAGCATCATGGAATTGGCGATGGAGAAGGGTTGGTGATGACGAAGATCGAAGATCCCCCTCTTCGAAGGCTCAAACGGACTCTAGATCTGGCATCCCAATGAAGAACAGGAGGTGATGTCAGCTTCGTCTCGTGAAACGCGATAATACTTCCTCCCTGATTTTTTTGGAAATGTGTGATTTTATAGCATCGGTTTCAGGGTCTGCGGGGCCACTAGGTGGGGAAAACCCACCTGGGTGCGCCTGGGGTGGGGGCAGGCGTGCCCTGGTGTGTTGTGCCCACCCAGGTGCCCCCTCCGGTGGTTCTCAGCTCCAGAAATTCTCATTTATTGTATAAAAAATCCTCACAAAGTTTCGGTCCATTCCGAGAACTTTTATTTTTGCACAAAAAACAACACCGTGGTTCTTCTGCTGAAAACAATGTCAATCCGGGTTAGTTTCATTCAAATGATGCAAATTAGAGTCCAAAACAAGAGGAAAAGCGTTAGGAAAAGTGGATACGACAGAGACGTATCAGTATGGGGCAATGAGATATTCATGAACCAGCTTCAAGAGAGGAAACTGATAAAGATTGTTATTAAAATGGTTCAAAAGATGTCAATCGAACTATTTGTTTACACTTTATGTAAGACAACAGTGAACTATAGCATGGTAAGTAAGAACTCTGTAGCCTTGTTTTTACTACCCATAATGAGTTTCGTTAGATGACAATGTCTGAATCTTTTTCCTTTGTAGTGGATCCCAAAGTAGTTTACTCCAGGTTACCTCTCAAACTACATGATTGGCGGCCGGCCATCAGAAGGGGTTGGACTAGAGTCATGTGTGCCTTCTGCATCGAGGAGAGCACAATAGGGGCATTCCACTTCACCTTGTTCAGCAACCACAATGTCTCTCGTCTCTTTCTTTACCATCTTTTATTGTACAAGTATACAACCCTGGTTCATTATTCATTGTTTAGTGCTTATGTAATTCTTTTTTTGATGTAATTCTTGAACATATGTACCTGTGAACCGAATAATGCATTGGTTGTTGAACCTGATGGATATTAATGAAGTTATAGCCTACTTTCAAATTGAAATTCGGTACAATTTTAAATAGCAACAATTAAATTAGGGTGAAAATACACTCTACAGGTCATTACGGCGCACACGGTCTATAAAGCAAAGTGTGTGTGATATACATCATACTTCGACATGGTTCACGGAGAGGAAACATGTGTAACCATGCACACAGTTGTCATTTGCAAAGCATGTGTGATGTTAGACAATATCACGAGTGGTGCGGGAAAACTAAATGTGTGTGATTGTCGCCTTATCGTACGCAGTTTACAATCATGAACTGTTTGTGATGTGGCGCGCATCATAAACATAGAGCCAGTTTCGTACATGCCTAGAGAAATACCGTGCCTGGATTGTGCCTGGTATTAGGTAAAACCACAGAAGTCCGACTGCTAGGGTAATGCCAGCACACACGAGTAGCAAGGATGGAGTGTTTGGGAGATTAGATATATCCCAAACAGTTGTGTGAAGAAACGTGTTTGGGATAGGTGCGGGCATCGCATACGCATTGTTCTAGAAATGTTTGCATTCCTACTCCCTATCCCAGATGGTTTCTAGGTCGTGTGAGAAGGACCCCCCTATCGCCCACACTCATTAGGTGACGATTTAAAATGTCGTCACAAAAAGGGGTTGAAAACCATTTGTATTGCATCTCGTTGTACCAGTGATGTCTCACATGTATCCCATAATCTTTAAGAGTTTGGGCCATCCAAAGTAATTGAGCACAACATAATCTCGTGGCAATGTATTTCTCTCTGTTGGTTGATAGAGATACCGAATTTTGTTTCTTGGAAGACCAAGAGACAAGATCTACCAAGAAATTGATATGTACCTGACATGGACTTTTTATCAACCTTGTCACCGGCATAGTACGAGTCGGAATAGCCAACAAGATCAGAAGATGACCTCTTAGGGTACCAAATGCCAAAGTTTGGTGTATGAATAAAATATCTCACTATCCTTTTCACGGCCTTAAGATGACATTTTTTAGGAGCAGCTTGATATCGTGCACACATGCACACACTGAGCATAATATCGGGACGGGAGGCACAGAGATATAATAATGAACCAATCATGTATTGATAAACCTTTTGGTTAACTGGGTTGCCATGCTAAATCAAGTCAAGATGTCCACTAGTAGGCATGGGTGTCTTCATACCTTTGCTTTCTTGCATGTCAAACTTCTTGAAAAGATCCTTGGTATACTTTGTTTGTGAGACAATGGTACTTTCCTCAGTTTTCTTGATTTATGAACCAATGAAAAATTTGAGTTCATGCATCATAGACATCTCTTTGCCGACATTAGCCTTCCAAACTTTTCACTAAAATGAGGGTTACTAGAGCTAAATATGATATCGTCAACATAGATTTGGCACACAAATAGTTCTCCATTAACCCTTTTAGTGAAATGAGTAGAATAAACTTACCCAATTTCAAAACCTTTTTCAATAAGAAACTTAGTCAAGCATTTATACCAAGCTCTAGGGGCTTGTTTAAGACCATAAAGAGCTTTGTGAAGTTTGTAGACAGGGTTAGGTTTCTTGGGTTTAACAAAGCCAGGAGGTCATTTAACATAAACTTCCTCCTCAATTTCACCATTTAGAAAAGCACTCTTAATATTCATTTGGTATAAGGTGATATCATGGTGATTGGCATAAGCAAGTAAAATGTGACTGGACAACGGGGGCATATGTCTCACCATAGTCCATACCTTCGACTTGAGTGTAGCCTTGAGCAACGAGACGGGCCTTGTTGCATACAATTTGTCCATCCTCATCTTGCTTATTTAGGAACACCCACTTGGTTCCAATAACATTTTGATCATCGTTGGGCTTCTCAACCAATGTCCACACTTGGTTTTGCTCAAAGTTGTGTAGCTCTTCATGCATAGCATTTATCCAATTTGGATCCTCAAGGACTTCTGCTACCTTAATAGGTTCAATGCTAGAAATGAATGAGTACTATTCACAAATGTTAGCCAAACGAGGTTTAGAGTGAGTGATTCTCCTGGTGTTAATGTCGTCGAGGATTTGTTCAACGAGATGATTCAATGAGACTCTTGCTCTAACTCGAGAGAGATTTTACTTGGGTTGCGGCGGAACATCCTCATCGTCATCTTCTTTTTCTTCATTGTTTGTGGCAATGTCGTTCACTTGCGGAAGTGGAGAAGGAGGTCGAGGTGGGTCATCATGTTGTACTTCCTCATTCCCTTCGTCTTGATGTGTTCCACTTGTGGATGCCTCCATGTCAACTAGTGGTTTACCTTGATATGAAGTTGAATGGACGAAGTACTCTCCTTCACCTCCGTTGGACGGATCTTGCCAATGGACAAATCTTGAATTGCTTCCGAGGGTTCTTTGTATCCTACATCAATTGGCAGTTGCTCTAATTCCGAGTCGTTAGATTCATCAAACTTCACATCTACCGCCTCTTCAACCTTTCGGGTGAAATTGTTATAGACACGGTAAGTGTGAGATTTTGAGATGTAACCGAGTAGGAAACCTTCATGAGATTTAGGGGCAAATTTTGAATGGCGATGCTTATCAAGAATGTAGCACTTTGAGCCAAATACCCCAAAGTATCCAACTTGGGGTTTGTTACCGGTGAGTATCTCGTATGACGTTTTGCTGAGAAGCTTGTGAAGATATAGTCGATTTGTAGCATGACAAGTTGTCTTAATCGCTTCTGCCCAAAAGAGTCTTGGTGTCTTGTATTCATCAAGTATGGTTCTTGCCATCTCAATAAGTCTCCGGTTCTTCATATCAACAACTTCATTATGTTGAGGTGTGTACGTAGCCGAGAACTCATGTGAAATGCCTTCTTCGTCAAGAAAGGTATCCACATTGGTGTTCTTGAACTCCGCTCCATTATCACTTCAAACCTTCTTGGTCTTCACTTCAAATTGATTTTGGGCCTTCCTAGCAAATTTCTTGAAATGCTTTTGGACCTGCGATTTGTCAACAAGAAAGAACACCCACGCAAATCTTGAAAAATCATCAACAATGACCAGACCGAAAGAGTTACCACCAAGGCTCTTATAAGCACTGGGACGGAAGAGATCCATGTAAAGTAGCTCAAGTGGTCTCCGTGGTCATGATGTTCTTCACGGGATGCCTTCCTCAAACTTGTTTTCCTGCTTGGCAAGCACTACAAAGTCTATCCTTGTCAAATATAACATCTTTAACACCAAGGATATAATCACCTTTGATAAGTTTATCAAGATTTCGCATGCCAACGTGTCCTAACCTTCTATGCCATAACCAGCCTTTAGAAGATTTAGCAATTAAACAAGAACGAGGTTGGGCTCTCTTAGTGAAATGAAAAATGTATGTATCACCTCTACGGATACTGGTAAAGTCCATATTATGATTATCTCGATCAAACACTTGGTAATCTACTTCGGTAAATAGAACACTGAAACCAAAGTCAGCTAGTTTAGATACGGAAAGGAGATTTTAACCAAGAGATTCACATAACATTTTGAATAGAGGTATCATTGGATATGGCCACCTTATCAAGGCCAAGTACCTTACCCTTGGAGTTGTCTCCAAAAGTCACATACTTGCATGGACCATCATTTTTGGCAAGCTCAAGGAACATGTCTTTATCTCCAGTCATGTGATTGGTACATCCGCTATCAAGAATCCACTCTTTTCCTCCGGATATGTTGTTTCAAAGATTCGCCATAAGAGTAACATTCCTCATAGTCTTCTCACATTCAATGTCAAATTCTGCATCCTCATCATAATAGCCATGCTCAATATCATCATCATCATCATCATGCATGTGGTGATCACCTAGTTCAAATGATTCTTAGATTTATGACCATCACAATGTGCAAGTTTGTGAATTATAATGGTTTCCGTGATGATGCTACTAATGGTTCCAACATCACCCTTAGCACGCATAAGGTCATGGAGCTCAAATAGACATTCATCAAAATTGGGATCACTGGGATCCATCTTATGAAAAGCAATGGACTTTTGAAGAATTTCATTCAGATTTTTCAAGGAATAATTTGGCAAGCATTCCTCAAGATAATTCCATATAGTATATGTGCATTCAAAGGTTTGCAAGCAAACAAGCACATTTCTAGGCTATCCTCTAATGATAAGATTGATAGTCCTAAGATTGTGAACCATGTCAAGATACTCATCGGGGGTAGGATGCAAAGGATCGGTGAGAGGCACATAAGGGCTAAGAATATACTTGCTCAAATTATATTCATTGAAAATCTCAAGTATCTCATTTTCCCAAGAACCGTAAAACTCCCCATAAATAGTAGGCACTCTATGTCTAAGACTCCCAAACATAGACTCATCCATCTTACTCCAATGGTAGTTAAACCAAAGCAATGGAGACCAAAGCTCTGATACCAATTGAAAGGAACGAGAAGATGGGTCTAGAGGGGGTGATTAGACCCTTACCAAGTAAAAGTGGCAGTTTTTAGATTCTGCAAGTTAAGGTTGAGTTTAGCACATGTTAATAGGCACACAATACAGTTTGCACAAGCATAGCAATAGTATGAGAAACGGAAAGAGTAAGGCATGCAAGTGTGCGAATATAAAGGGATGGGATTTGAGTGTGCACACGCAATGGAGACGCAGATAATTTTTGGTGTGGTTTTGATAGGTGGTACTATTGTACATGCATGTTGATGGAGACTTCAACGCACGAAGGGTAACAGCTGCGCGAGTCCGTGGAGGGCTCCACCCACGAAGGGTCCACGAAGAAGCAACCTTGTCTATCCTACCATGGCCATCACCCACGAAGGACTTGCCTCAATAGGGTAGATCTTCAGGAAGTAGGCGATCTCCTTGCCCTTACAAACTTCTTGGTTCAACTCCACATCATGCCGGAGGCTCCCAAGCGACACCTAACCAATCTAGGAGATACCACTCTCCAAAAGGTAATAGACAGTGTGTTGATGATCAACTCCTTGGTCTTGTGCTTCAAATGATAGTCTCCCCAACACTCAGCTCTCTCTCGCATATTTGGATATGGTGGAAGAAGGATTTGAGTGGAAAGCATCTTAGGGAAGGCTAGAAATCAAGGTTCAAATGGTAGGAATGGAATCTCTTGATCTAAACACATGAGTTGGTGGTTCTCTCTCAGAAAATGAATGGTGGAAGTGTAGGAACGTTCTAATGGCTCTCCTCAATGAGGAAGAAGGGGTGGAGGGGTATATATAGCATCCTGTCAGGACCCCGACTCAATGCCACATCGATCTAGCATGTAACACCCCATATCACTTTGCGGCCTCACGCACGGTATTCCCACGGGTGTCGCCTTACCTTTGCCCGGGACCGTTTGCGTCTTTTGGCACACGTATATGAAAGTGTCGCTAGCATCCATATGGTAAGGAGCCCGGGCTGACATGGCTAGTCGTAAACCCAAAGTGGCACAAACTTACAGGGACAGGCATCCATGACCTAACATCGAACGTGTCGGTCATCAGCGAGTAAATCCAGGCTGTAGCACTGGGCTAGCAGGACTCCGGTGAACCGGGCTGTAGCGGGCTAACAGGACTCCGGTATTCATCGCGTGACATTTCCCCGAAGGGACAGACACAGGAACGAAGAAGGACACACGCCGGCCAGCCTAAGTGTTCCGGAGCAGTAGCAAGCTACCATGGCTCAGTGGAAACACTAGGAGACATTTCCCGGTAAGAGAGGCTACTAAGGATAAACAACTAGATAGTCAGATCCCACACATACCAAGCATTTCAACAACATACACACAATATGCTCGATATGTGCAGATACAACATGGCATCACAACATGACTCTACGACTCAAGTAATTATTCAATAGGCTCCGAGGAGCGAGATATTACAATCATGGGTCTCTTGACCCGACACTCAGAGCATACAAATCAAGCACATGCGGAAGCTTAACATGTCTGAGTATAGACATCTAGGAATGAGAAAGGCTGAGAAGCATGACTATCTACCAGATCCTGCCGAGGGCACAAGATCGTAGCTGAGGTAACAAGCTAAACGTCGAAGTCCACGTGGAACTACTAGTGAGACTGAAGTCTCTCTGCAAAACATAAAATAGGCAAACGTGAGTACAAATGTACCCAGCAAGACTTACATCAGATCTATCTACATATGCATCATTATCAACAAGGGGGTGGAGGGGTTTGACTGCAGCAAGCCAGCTTTGACTCGGTGGCTATCCTAAACTACGACTGCAAGTAACTCTTTTGAGATGGCGCACACGAGTCCACATATTCACCATATCAATACACCACTATGGATTCGCTCCCGTCTCCCTACGAGAACGCCATCCATAGCACTCACGCTTATCTTGCGTGTTTTAGAGTATCCACTTTCACTTGTCTATGAACTGTACAAGGGGTCCAAGTTTCCATATCCGAGGAATCCGGCTATTCGAATAGATGATGTTAACCCTGCAGGGGTGTACTTCTTCACACACGCTTTCGCCACTTATCGCCCTGTACACGTCATGTACCTCGGCAACCTTCAAGCGGAAGCCGGGCGAGGGAGTCGGCCACGACCTGACTAACCGAACAAGTCTCTAGTCCAGGTTTATCGCCTATTCGGGTTCTATCCGCAAGGAGATCCGGCCGGGGTGTCGCTTACGGCCCCAAACGATGTGAGCAGGGTTCCCAAGCCCACCATCCGGGTGCCACTTGGTACACCGTGCCACTGTGCCTAGTCTGTCCCAAGCCCACATGTACCGGGTGCCACTTGGTAGACTACTAACACTACCTACAAACACCAGAAACTAGTTGCAACTCCTGGACAGAGATCATGTTGATTAATAAGTCGAGAGGGGTCGAGTTACCGGAACCCAATGTGTGGTAGTAACTGGTCATGGATCACAAACACAGAACTCAGTTCCTGAGGACGGCTGCAATGAGACAACCCACCATGTACTCCTACATGGCCTCTCACCGCTACCTTTACCAAATCGTGTTCACACACTTAGTTTACCCATAGTAGGACATGTTCACACGCCTCTGATTCATCCCCGATGAATCAGACCTGACTCAACTCTAAGCAGTAGCAGGCATGACAAACAAGCATGAATGAGTAGGCACATCAGGGCTCAAACAACTCCTACTCATGCTAGTGGGTTTCATCTATTTACTGTGGCAATGACAGGTCATGCAAAGGATAAAGGGTTCAGCTACCGCAGCAAGTATCAAATATGTCGTTGTTGTCCTAATGCAGTAAAAGAGAGCAGGAGCGAGAGAGTGGGATTTTATCGGAATGAACAAGGGGGTTTTGCTTGCCTGGCACTTCTGAAGATAATATAGCTCTTCATCGGTGTCATTGATCACATCGTCGGTACACGTCTATCGAGAGGGGACAATTACCGGCAAATACAGAAAAACACGATCAATGCAATGCACAATATGATGCATGCTATGACATGGCAATATGAATGTGTTTTGGGCTAATGCACCTAAAACCAGATTAAATGAAGTTGGTTTGAATCCAAGATTCAAATTCAAACTCCATATGTGGTTACTTAAATGTCATTCACTTCATTTGCCCTAAACAGTAGTGATAAGTTGTTCTAACATGCATGTAAATGGTACAGATGGATAGATTGGATTTTTCTGATAATTTTTCATATATAATTTATTTAATTTGGAGTTACGGTTGAATTTCTATGATTTATTGAAGTTTTAGCTATTTTCTGGAATTTCCTGATTATTTTTAAATCCAGAAAATACTTATTGCGTCAGCCCCACGTCACAGTGACGTCAGCAGGGTCAACTGGGCGCCCCAGGTCAAACCTGACGTGTGGGGGCCACACGTCAGTGACACAGGAGCTAATCCCGGTCAAACCCAGCGCTAACTGAGGTTTGACCAGGGGTGGGGCCCACAGTCAGTGGCCTAGGGGGTTGGTTAGGGCGTCATTAGCGCTAATTAAGCGTGCCACGTCGGCAGTCGCCGGAGTTTCGCCGGCGGCGACCATTCCGCACGGCGGCGCGGCTCGGATTTGAGCTAGGGGCGATGGTTTGGCGCGCGGTTTGGCTCAGTAGAACGTCCGCGACGAGGCGCGTCCAGCGGTGGCTGTGGCCGCGGCTGGGGTGGCCGGAGCCGACGACGGCGATGGCAAGTGCGGCGGCCGGAGCTTCGGTTTCGAGCGGGGCGAGGCCACAGAGGACGGGAGGGATGGCTAAGGGGCTCGCCGAGCTCCTGAAGATGCTAGGAGCACGGTGCCGTGCTCGGTTTCGAGCCTTGCTGGCTGCAGTGACGGCGGCGACATCGCCGGCGGCGTGGGGTTCTCGGCTCGTTGTGAACGGCGGCTAGAGAGGGAGGTAGGGCACGGGGAGAGGGGGAATCGGGTCAAGGCTCACCGCGGAGCTGCAGGGAGGGTTAGTGGGCTCGGGGGCGCGCCGGAGTGGCCGAATCGACGGAGAAGGGCGCCGGGGCCGAAGCTTGAAGACGATGGCGATGGCGGCTGCTCGGGGCCCTTCTGGTCGCGTGAGACGATGAGGAGGACGAGGGCGGAACAACGGAGCTCTGGGAGGCGTCGGGGAGGCGAGAGGGTGGTGGTGGCCGCGGCGAACGGCGTCGGTGGCGACGGGCTCCGCTCGGTGGAGGAGAGAGGGAGCCAGAGAAAGGGGGAAGAAGGCACGGGGAGAGTGCGAGGCCTGGGAGGGTGCGTGGCGTCGCGGACGGGGTCCAGGGCGACGAGAGGAAGCAGGAGGTGGCCAGGGGGAAGCAGGAGGTGGCCGAGGCCTCTCGGGCGCGCGCCACGCCTCGCCTCTGTTCGTCCTCCTGGCAGAGGAGGAAGATGACAAGGGGGAGGAGGTGGGCTGGGCCGGCTGGGCCGGTCCTGTTGGGCCACCAGGTGGCCTTCACAGGTAAGTCCAGGTGGTTCTGCTCTCCTTTTTTTGTTCTGTTTGTTTTATTTAATTTATTTTGCCACTGTTTTGAATTTAAAATAATTCAAACAATGCCAAAAACTCCTCTGAATATTTTATATTGCTAGATGGACTTTTCCAAAAGCTTATAAAATATTTCAGGGGTATTTGAAATTATATTCTAATTATATGAATATAATTCAAATTCAAATAGCTAATGAATTAAATCCAAAGTCCCAAAAATAATTCCTTAAAAATGTTCAATATTTTGGTTGGGACCAGAACCCTTACCAAAAATTATCAAACATTTAAGGAGAGCATTTTGGAGCAATGAATGAGATTTCTAGGGTTTTTTGCCCCTCTTTTATTTAGGGTTTTGAGGCTTCCAATTTCCCTCAGTTCAAATTTCAGAATTTAAACATGATGCACACACGAAGCTAGCCTAGAGCATTACCAGAAGCTAGGGATGTGACAACTCACCCCCACTAAACAAGAATCTCGTCTCGAGATTCAAGCGTAGGGTAGGATGAAGGGGAAATGCAAACTAGTACAATCTTCACGATCCAGGTTGCACTTCAAATGAACGTTGATTTGAACACCATCTTTGTCTTGTCGTCTTGCTCTGAGAACTCCAGCTAATCATGACAAGAAGAGGAAAGGAAAACTCTGGAAGGATCGGTCTTCTCGAAGGTCGAACAACTCAGGATTAACTCCCGGAATGTGACATAGCAACATCTCTCGAGCTGAGAGACGAAGCATACCTCTAGAGGGATGGAGTGGAGCAGGTGACGAGGTTCACTAGGT